>NW_013666095.1:40412-45435 GCF_000517525.1 Limulus polyphemus
AGCCCTCGTGGTAGCCTTTGCGCGGAAACGTTCAAACAAACAACAAACGAAGTCGTACCCAAGTTGACCTGGCATGGTCTGGTGGTTCGGAACCCTCGTCCATCAAACATACTTGTTCTTTCAGCTGTGGGTGAAATATAATGTAACGGTCAATCCAACTGTTCGCTGGTAAAAAGAGTAGTCCAAGAGTTGGCGGTAGGTGATGTTAACGTGCAGCCTTCCCTTTAATCTATCATTGCTAAATTAGAGACGGCTAGCGCAGATAGCCCTCGTGTAGCTTTGCACTCAATTCAAAACAAACCAAACCGATCTACCCAGGTTTAGACCGTAGCTTGCTGAGAGTTGATGGCTTGCTGACTGAAGGACTTGATTCTGAATGAGACAGTTTATATAGGACACTCAGGCTGCTACCAATATAGGAAGCCTAACCTCAATCGTGATTGATGTCACCTGTGTTCAGCCGAATGTGACTGGAGGTGCCATTGGTAGATGAAGTCTATCAGTCAGAGGTATCTTGCTGACAAGGGAGGCGCCAAATATTGTTAGGTGAAGAAGAGAAACCATGAAGCAGAGGTGAGCTATGACTACAATTGGTATGAATAACCCTGGAGTTATCCATATATAGGGGCTCAAAAATATCCTGTGTCCCTGATATTGTGAGTTTCTAAGCCTGGTGTTGTCCGAGGTATAATACTACCATCGTCACAGGTCCCTTTGATTTCTCCTCTGGTGTTAAAGGATTGATCTGAGGAATACTGGATTACTTCATTAAACATTTCAAACAATTCAATGCTTGAATGGTATGGTGCAACAAAAGTCAGTGTTATGTCTAATGCTGAGTCTTAATGGACCAATGGTCGTCTTGGTCTAATCCTAGAATGAAGGAGCAACTTAGTGACTGAGTAACGCTGACTCTTACACTTTCTTGAGATCCAAGCAATCCATTAGATTGAGTTTAAAGTTTGAAGGAGGAGGTTCCTCAGAAAATTTGGCTTCTACTTGGGAAGTCGTATCCCATCGTGGCATCTGTAGATTGTGAGGATATACCAAGCGAAATTATGTGTCACCTAAGTGCCAAAAACATTTAAACTCTGAATGATTTAGTATCCGTAGTTCAGAGTTGTAACTTTGAGCAGGATGCTAGAGAGAAGAAGCCTGTAGTGAATAGTTGTAATGGCTTTACCTAGGCTAGCCAGCTTTCCTGAGATGCATGTATATAAAAAGTAAAGTTGGTATGCCCAATGTTTTAATTTGTTTTTGATATGATATGCTCAATCACGCAGTGTGAAATATTTGATAAGAGTACAGTTTTTACTTAATACTTTCATAGCATTTATTGTCGGTATAAGTTGCAGTTACAACACGTGCTAGTTCAGGCTTTGAATGTTGAACTGGAAGCAGAAGATGACGTATGGTTAGAAATGCTTTGGAAGTAAGAAATTTATGTTAATAAAACCTTACAGTCAGAAGCTTGAACAAGTTGAACTTAGGTCTGTCACTATAACAACCAGACAGTGGTGAAAGATTCCAGTGCATGTGAGTGAAAGATGTGTTAGCTGTAATCATTTGCTTGTCAGGTGTATGTACCAGTGGAAACCTTCTGAACAAGATGTCCACAGTTTTTAGCATTATAAGCATTAGTACACACGCCTGTAGAAACGGCACTTTCTGTCTAAAGCAGATTGTACCTGTGACTGAACCTAGACAACTTGCAAACCTACACTTCTAGCTTAACTTCTGACCGATTTGAAACCAAAATGTTCACGTGTTTTCAGTATTTTTGGCTATCTTTTCCACCAAACTAACAAGAAGTTCACATCCTTTAATTTGCTTGTTTTACCACTTAACTCTTTCTCTCCAATTAGAAGATGGGTGTTTTATTTTTGGCAACAACTTCAACTTAGAGGAGCATCTAGCAGTTCCCAGAACTACTGGGGTTGACCTGACCTTTTCCATGGCTGAAGGAGGGGGTTATTATAAAAACATATGTATTGCCGACACGTATGATTTACATGCTCTTAAGGTGGTCACAAAATGGTTAACCTTCAGGTTCAAGAAGTCACTTTAACAGTTATTGCCTTCATTTTTACCCAGTCCTGAGCTGGTAGTGACCAGGCCAGTTATGATCAAGAGATCATTATTTCTCCCTACCACCATACTAGTAGAGTCAAGCCCGCTTGCTACACAGCCAGTGAAGCTCACACCACCAGCAGAGACAACTCCATTTGTGATCAAGACTGAAGTGATGGAAAAGAAGTGTAGCCGTGGAAATAAACAAACCACACCCACTGACAAATAATCTACAGCTGCCTTGACAAACCTGTTGTGGAAATTTAACGCATTGTTCCAGGCTGTTACACAGTGTGTGCCCTCACTTCTTTCACATACTTTTTCATTGGTGTTTTTTTCTTCTATTATTTCTCTTTCATTAACACAATAACACAGAACTTTACTGTTCGTTGTTAATAACTTATAGTTATCACTTATGTTATAAAATTATATAAAAATTTACTCTTCATCATCTTACATAGTTACCAGTGATGTTATTGCAACTTGAGATAGATATGGTGTAAAATATAACACCATTCATCTTCAGTAACTTGAAGTGGGGTATTTTAAGGCATTAAACTTTTTCTTTTGATTTAATTTTGTAGTGTATGAAAGTTGATATTGTGTTAAAAGGACGTGTGTGTATTTGCAAATTTGAAATTTGATTACTGTTGAAATGTTCGTTTTTCTTTTTCCTCAGACCTTTTGTTCGGGCATGCACGTAACGTCAACATATGGCACAAGAGCTTTAACATGTAGTAATGCTAGTTCTGGAATGTAGCGAACTTGCTTGTGTCTTAATTACTCATTGTCGTGGGTGTTTCCTCTTTGATGCCAATTAATTTCTCTACTGGACGATGCTGTAGAACTATATGGTTTAATTTCATGTTGTTTCTCTAGTGAAACCAACTGTGTAGAGATTTAGCGATACCTGAAGGTTATACCCTCTATGTGTTTAATTATTGAACGACCACAAGTAATGTGGGTAGTGCATGCGCTTTGGGAGAGTTAACACTGTTGCTTTCTTAATGTAGTCCACTCGCTTCTCTCATCCAAATTTTTTTCTTCATATTTCTTGCAACTTCTCATCAGACTCCGAGTGCTCATGAAAGTTAGATAGTGAAACAATTCGTCGTCTATATACACTCGCCGATTTGATTTGTATTGATAACGAATAAATATTGCTCTTTTTTACATTATGTTCAGTTTCGTTTTTAATTCGAACTCAGTCGGAAATGCCGATCTAACTCTACCTAACTTTTTTTTTCTGTTTTTCTTCCTCTTACTCTGCCGAGCAAAACTAAGCAATTAGCGTGCAAGACTGTGAAGCTGAGATTCCATAGTTCTTGTTCCGTTACTGCCACAAAAAGAGTTAAATTCCATTGTTTCGTCTGAAAAGAGTAACCCTATTGTTGGGAGTGGATGATGTTGACTAGCTGTCTGTCTTCTAATTTATCACTTTAAAATTATGGATGGCTAGGGCAGATAACCCTCATGTAGCTTTGCGCTAAATCCAGCAAAAAAATAAACACCTGGTGTTACTGGTGTTACTTTTCTTACTGTAAGGCAATCAGAGTATTTGAGAATAGCGCACAAAGTCTTTTATCTTTTTCTTTTTTAAATTTTCACCTAAAAGTTAAAACTCCCTAACCCTTGACAGGTTAAAAACTCCTACTTACCTATTTAAATATTCATACCACATGAACTGTTTGTAGTATATTATGTGGTAAAGATTGTCTTGAAAAATTATAAAGCCCAAAATTTCTTGCAATGTGGTCTTTTTTTTTTTTTCTAAACATTTTAAAGATAAAGCATTCAAATTCAGTGCCTAATTTCTTCAATCCTGAATATATATGTTTTCTTTTTTAATGACTAAAAATTTTCGATGAAAGTGAAATGTACTTTCGTGAATCATATCACGGTTGTATTTTAATTAATAAGAAGAAATTCTTGGAACTAATGAACGGAGTGAATTTTAACTTATTTTGTAAAACCTTGTTGAGGGCAAAAGTAGAGAGTCTCGTGGAAACTGAATCAAATTGCCATCCACGCACACGGAAACCTTTGAACTGCTGATTTAATATCAATACATTGATTGTGACTGTTCATAACCACCACTTGGTGGAAAATGTTTTTACTATATATTCGCGTGCTACAAGGAGAATGAAATACCCAGTTGTTGTTGTTTGAACATATCTAGCCGAGTACTTGAGACATGTCTATTGAAGTCTGGTAATACGTTCTGTTACGTATTACAATTCTGAATGGTTTGAAACCAAGCTAAATGATAATTTAAATTCAGTAGTTAAGTAAATGCCGATATATCTCCAATTTATGATATTTGCCAACAAGATTGATATACACAGTTTCCTTTTTATTTTTATATACAAATGTTTTAATATACAATCAATAATGCAATTTACAATAACAGTTATTACAAACAGTGATACACACACACACACAAGTTCCACAAACTTGCAAACAATATAAAGTCTTCTTTCTAGTCTGGAACTTCCTTGATGTCTTATCGAGAGTTTACGACGAGCGAGTTAATTTCGAGTTGATGTAGGTATAATTCACTCAACAGGGAGCTAGCTAGCCCTGTAGTTCTCGCTGATCAAACACCGATTACAGGTTGAGTTTCCACCAATGACGTTAGGTAATGTTTTCGTTACAGTACTAATGTCCGATGTGAATCCACTGAAGTTAAATGGTTTGCAATGTACGAACTTTATAAACGTTCCTGGTCAAATATCTGAAGTTCCCGATTAATAAGCGTTATAACAATCATAGTTATAGCTTCTGAAGTTTATAGCACACCAATTACAGCATCCCAATAATAGATACTCCTTTTTTGGCGCGTCGCGTTGGTTTTATTTATAGGCGTGTGGAGAGTTTCTCGAATTCAGGTTACGTCAGGTTACAATACTGACGCTACACTAGCGTTTACGTACACACATACATTGTTGATTCT
>NW_013666095.1:46435-49936 GCF_000517525.1 Limulus polyphemus
GTTTTCAAATCAAAATAAAAAGGTTATTAAAAATTGCATTTTTTCTTTCCTTTGATATTATAAAATGATTATTTTGTGTTCTACTTAATTTACTTTTCTCACGTTCTAGCCCCCCCCCCCCCCCACGTGACACATCGATGTGTCTGCGGACTTACAACACTAGAAACCGTTTTTCGATATCCGTGGAGGGAAAAGTACAGATCGCCCATTGCGTAGCTTTTGCTTAACTTCAAACAAATCTTACGTTCTTATTTATAAAGATTAAAACGCGTTGTTTCGTCAGTTGAGGTGTCCTTACTGGTCGTTAACGATATTTTCGGCCATAAACCCGGTATTATCTCACGAGGTTCGGCCAGATTAGCACATTTAGGCTAGTCCTAAATCCGTTTACTAAGCTAACAATGCGAACCAATCTCTATAATAAGTAACATATAAAAAAAAGCAATAGATTACTGACGGAACACAAACTTTAGCTGTTAACTTCAAGTAGTGTCGTAGATAACGTTCGTTGAATGACATAATGTTAGTGTAACTATGTATAAGCAAAAATTTACACAATTCTCTCTAAAATCGTCTTGTGACCAATGAAAACCTATTAAACGGCTCAGACAGCGTAACTTTAGAAGACACCGACGTCTGAGATAAATTGCTAAGACACATTTTCTGATTTGGTACAGGACAGTACCAATAGTACAGCCGTGTAAACTAGTGTTTATGAAGATAAAAGAAAAACAGTAATAAAACCTGAATCGTAAGATAAATAGCTAGCTTGAATATTGGTACTCTAACTAAAATATAATAAAAGGAAAATTATATTAACCAAACAATGAGGTATGTACCACAATTAATACTACTTTTTAATCAACCTCTAACGAAACACATGGAGCAAACAATAAGGGGCTAATAAATAAAGTTAAATCTTTTAATAGCCGAAAATTAAACGCAAGATGATTCGAGAAAATTCAGTAATAATATAATATATATAGCTTGTACTGAGCATAGGTAATAAGAGTTTAAAGTCGTGGGATGGAAAACTAATGGTGGTCAAGTATTATCCTAAACTATTTCTGAGAAAATAAAGTGTAGACGTGAAATTTATGAACATGTCGTGATATTATATGAAACTTTGAAATCATTAATCAGTAGCAATAATGTTGCTGTATTCCCACAAAATTGGATGAATTTTGTATTCAAAATATGACAAGAGAAACCTCGTTCCACGAAGATTTGTAATGTAAGACAAATCCTGTTGTGCCTAATAAGTTTTGTAATGTAAGACAAATCCTGTTGTGCCCAATAAGTTTTGTAATGTAAGACAAATCCTGTTGTGACCAATAAGTTTTGTAATGTAAGACAAACCCTGTTGTGCCTAATAAGTTTTGTAATGTAAAACAAACCCTGTTATGTCTTTAATAAGCTGTGAGTTGTAAACATTATAACATATTTGTAATTGGAAAGCTTATAATTTCAAAGTTGAAAGTGTTCGTTTCACTGAACATTTTGAGCTTGATGTTTAATTTTAATTAACGACGCTGATACATAAATCCAAGTAGTGTTTTATTTTTAATTGAATAGATTTTTGGGTTTTTTCCAGAGTGAGTTCTAGTGAATAGATTTAATTCAACATATCTACAAACGCGACTGATGTTCGAATTTTATTATAGTCTTTCTTAATAAAATTTATTTACGAGAATTCTGATTCGAATAAATATGGATCTGCAAATTGTGGGCTGGAATTACCTCCCATTGGAATTCCTTGTATGTATTGCAAGCCATGTTGTTGGTTGAATTGCATAAATGTGTTGTGAAATAGATATCCTGCAAAAAATTCGTCGTAAAACAACAGTAATATTTGTGAGTGGCATTATCATAGTATTGATTTACCAGAATTATTAAAGAGACTTGAAACTGTTGATGAAATACTTGTAATTTTATCAATAGGAAGACTAGTGTAAAGATTACTGAAATCAAAAGTTTCTATTGTTTTAGCCTAAAAGCCTTTAATGTTATCTTTACATTCAATGGAGTTCCTGATGATAATGAGCGGATTAATACCGGTTCTCTCTTTGATAATATTACAGTATTTAATTAAATCCTCTTTAACGTATGTCAGACAATTACCATTTTAATTGATTAATTCTTAGTCATAGCTTTTTTAGCTCCAAAAATAAACCTGCATATGTAACATTATGGCCTTTTATATAGTTTGGGCATCCTAAATAATTTAGGTATTACATTGTAAGATTTAACAGAATGTACTGCAAAGTCTGATAAAACTGTTAATGTGTTTCTGTGTTATATGGTAAAAATCAGTTTCACGCACTTAGTTTGAATTCACTGGTGCATTAGTTTCTTAATTCTGATTTGTTTCAGTGATAATAACATTTTTTTAACAAAAAACATTGAAACATCAATAAAAGCAATTGACACTTTCATAAGAATCAAGGAATTTTATTACTACCACAGCATTATTAACAATTCGAGATAACTAATGTTTAGTGAGGGACATACTTAACTCAATGATTAATTCAAAAATACAACTTTTACACGTTGTAATTATTAAAACCAGAATTTGTCTACTGTAAAAGTTACTGTTATTGCATTTTGAATTTATTTTGAGATACTGTTTGATTTTTCCTAATTTACTTATAGACTGAAAACTGTGTGATATATATCGAGAGAGAGAGAGATAAGAACTATAATTATAATTCGATTATTTGGTATCAGTGTATTTGTGTGTATCATAGAAACTTCAATTAACTGTTGTTTTTAAGAATAAAAAAAAGATAAACGGTGATGTATGGTAGTCATGGTGACACCGATATTTAATATTAAGAGCGTTCTTCATCTGTGTGATTGATAACTATTTTCAAGGGTTCGTCAACTTGTACAAAAAAGTTTTGTAATTTTCGGTATTTTCTCTTTTTTGTTGTTAAGATTGTTGATTAATTTTAACACCGAAACTGGTAACTGTTTTAGAGCGGAATCGTGCTTATTTATGCTAACTATAATTTTCAGTTGCTGTGGGTAACTTTATGCATGAGTTCTACGCAACAACATATCATTATTCTCTAAGCCTATTGGGGTATCTATTTGGCCACAAAATTGTCCTCATTCTCTTTATTCCTATCTGGTCGTCTGTTTAGCCACAACATTATTTCCTCGTACTCAAAATGCTCATAGAGATATCTGTGTGACTATGTACTGAGATTTAAAAGGTTTGATCTATTCCATGATCTCTGACTTCGATTTCTAGATAATTATGTCTGATGGAAACTCTTAACCCTTTCTAAATGCACTATTCTATGTGTTTTGATTCTTGTTAGAGATTGTGCATATGCTTTCATCACTTTCTTTTGGAGAAGTTTGTTTTTGCATGTAAAACCGTAACCCTACTGATTCTGTTTAGTGACATAAGATACAATATGAGAGTAAATTCGATGACGAGGAACCCACTTTGAGACTAATAATGGCTGGAGACGGCTTAAATGGGTAATGAAG
>NW_013666095.1:50203-80152 GCF_000517525.1 Limulus polyphemus
CTTACGGACTTACAACGCTAAAATCTGAGGTTGAATTCCCCGCGGTAGGACAGAATACAAATAGACACATTAAATAGTTTTGTAGCTCAAAAAGGCAATAAACAAGGAATCCACCTTAAAACAAATCTAGATACTGACAGACTGAGATATACTGTTGGTATTATTAATTAAACCCAAGAACAATCATATATGGTTACTTTATGCATTGTACTGGGTGACCTTATCCTGTACTTCTAGTGTGTTTGTTGTATGTAATGTTATATCATCAGCCTCTAAATAATTTGTAATAACATAGTTACTTCGATATGTTGTTATTTTTAATGTTAAAGTAGTTATACATGTTTAACTTTTTTTTTGTTTGTTTGCCTGTAAATTCTAATTTCCAGAAAGTTATCTGTAAAATATCTTCCAGCAGAACTTGTATGGCACATTTGTTTTGTTTAAGTTTCTCTATAACTTAACTTTTATCATATATTACTCCTGTTTTATTGTCAGTTTTAGAATCTGACGTGGTTGTTTCTCTACAAAGTCTTGCTCGATCAGCCCCGCACATAACAATGAGTTTTCATGGCTTCTTATTGGTCCATATCCACATGCTGCAATGTGTTGTAGGGATGTGTCACAAATACTGTTCTTATTCTTGATTGAATGTGACGTCCTTTGAAGATAAAAACGCAAAAATCATAGTCGTGCATTAAAGACGAACATAACTTTTAACAACGACAAAAGTCAACTGCACCTAGTGATAACAAACAAACAAAATGATTTAGTTTTCCTTGATTGCTTTTTCTTGGGTATTAATTCTAAGAACTTATGAGTGAAAGCTAAGAATAATATTTAATGATGACACGTCAACTACACTATATCTGTCATATCCAGTGCCGACGAGGTCTTTCGCACAATATCAGATCTCATCAGGCTGGCTGTAATAAGACACACATAGTGATATCGTCAGTTGCATGAACAACATTCAAATTACTTTTTACTTAAAGTACCCAGTTTCGTCCCATGATCATTCATGTGTGTTTGTTTGTTCGCGAATTCCTGCCATAATTATGGAACAAGTAGGGTCAAACTTGGCAGACAGACTCGGGGTGGCACGGGGTCCATATCTTTATGGCATAGCCCTCCTACCGAGGGGCTAAAATGCACTCGGAAAGTCATCCCGGCATGAGTAGGATGTAGGAGTGGGTTTTCTAGGTCAATGACTCCGAATCTAGGATCGTTTTTTGCGTTCCATGTACCTTTTGGGGTCCAGGAGACGCCCTATTTGAAAATTTGTTCATATTTCTACCCACAAGCAAGAGGGACCAAACGTGGGACTCGTGCCCAGGACTATGGGCAGGTGTCCTAATGGGGTTTGCTTTCGAGTACGGGTCCCTTGGGGTAGCTATAGAAGCAATTGCGGATAATGGAGGAGCTTGATCGGTATGTTGAGGCCTCTAGAAATCATGAGGGGATCTTGTGAACCCCACAGCGAAGCACATGTGTTATATATGCTAGTTCATATAGGCATGAAATATAGCATTTATATGAAACTAGCTGAGGGTACCCGTGAAGGAAGCAGAAACTGTATAAAGGATAGTGTTATGTAATGTTTACCCCTTTCTCGTGTAAGTTTTTAATGATCTCATCAGATGCTAATTGCTTAACCTGCTCTATGGAAGGCAATAATTGTCTCATTTAACTGATTAAGTACTTGTCTTTAAATTCAAAGCCAAAAATTTATTAAAAAATTGTTTGTGTACCCTATTTTAGCGTGTTTTATCCCCCTTCTCGATGGACAATCTTAAAACAAAGTAGGCCATATAAATCGTTGGGCAGTTTCCAGTTACCACGCAAAAAATTACGACAATCGACCTAGCCAACTCCAGTTATGAAAAGCAAAAATCTATAAAAAGAAAAGAAAAAAGGGTCGAAATGTGTCCTATTGCAAGGGACTTTTTATTACTCTTCTCTAGCAAAAATATTAAAATAAAATAGCCGAAGTACATCAAGACAGCCAACTCCGGGTGATGGATGATAACACACACAGTAAGTCATCTTTATAGTAAGATGACAAAAATTCTGTTTGATAAATTTTCTCACAGAAAATGTTGATATCCAGAAATCTCATTTGCGTTGATGTGATGTACATTCCTGTTTCTCTGTATGATGAGTTACGAGATTGTTACATTCAGCTCAGTTATGTTTTTATAGATATAATTTTTTTATTTCATTTTTTAGATTTTTACAATATTTTATACAGTTTGTTTTTCTTAACTTTGTTTTAAAGGCCTTCTAGAATTGTAAGAATTTCACCAAATCAAACAACCAGAAAGTGTGAATAAAGTTTTAAGAGACGTGCACCAACAAGGGCACATTAATTACACATGCTTGCGATGGTTTTATTGTTTTGACATTTGTACATGTTCTACAGTAATTCCTGTACGCTGAATCCGAAAATTAAATCCACTTTTCTCCATCACGTACAGATTTTTCACAAAACGTCATATGTACTTTCACATAAGTGAATCAATTTCATTGAAATCGGGTCACATTTTGTTATACTTAAAATGTTGACAACTACTGTCTATAGATTTCTCTAGACAAATGGCGCCGAGAGAGTCTTATCGATCCTTCGAGAACCCACGAGAAACACACCGTTAGTATATAAACGGTTAACAGGCCGCATGTCGTGTCATTCCTGGATAGTATTTGTTTGTGCGTGCACTCTGGCATTATTTTTTTACTTTTCAATTTTATTTATTCGTCGCTATGACAACAAGAGGTTGTATAAATGACTCAAACATATCCTGTTATATTTGTGGTAAATTTGTTCTAAAGAAACATTACAGAATTCGTCCAAAAAGCGTATTACGCGCATTTTGGAATAAAACTTGGGGACCAAGACAAATCGTGATCTCCGCACAAAGTTTGCACCATTTGTGTCGAAGAGTTGAGACAATGGACAAACGGTAGGAAAACGTCTTTGCCTTTTGGAATTCCAGTGGTCTGGCGTGAACCTAGAAACCACGGAGATGACTGATATTTTTGCTCATGTAACGTTCAAGGCTACAACGCTCGAAATAAAAATGGAATTTCTTATCCGAACCTTCGATCTTGTATAAGACCTGATGTACTTGTACCTACTTCACGGCGACTCTTGATACAGTTTTTTTATGATTCTGAATCTGATGTCAATATAAATAATGTTAGGAATTGTTCTCAACCTCAAACGTCTGGTGAATCACAACTTTTCACATAAGTTGAACTTAATGATTTGGTGAGAGATTTGGGCCTTCCAAAGGATTCTTCAGAGATTTTGGGGTCCAGGCTTCGGGCTAAGAACTTACTTTCTCTAGGGACATCACTTTACTGGTACAGAAATCGGAAGAAAGAGTTTATACCATACTTTTCACAAGAAAGTTCACTGGTTTATTGCAACAATATTGCTGAATTAATAACAATGCTAGGAGCTGCAGTCTATGAAACCAAGTAAGTGGCGACTGTTCATTGATTCCTCCAAAAGAAGTCTAAAGGGTGTTCTCCACAATAGTAACCATATGCATCTGTTCCTATTGTTCATTCGGTCCACTTGAAGGAAACGTACGAAAATCTCGAACTTCTTCTTAGTAAGGTCAAATACAAAGAACATGGTTGGCTACTTTGTGGAGACTTAAAAGTCCTTTATATGATGTTGGGTCAACGATCCAGTTATACAAAGTTCCATGTTTTTTGTGTGAATGGGACAACAGAGCACGAAATCAGCACTGGATAAAGAAGCAATGGCCACGCAGAGTCAACCTGATACCAGGATCGAAATACATTGAACGTGGAAGTTTGGTTGACAAAAAGAAAGTCCTATTACCTCCACTTCACATAAAACTGGGCTTGATGAAGCAGTTTGTAAAGGCCTTAGACAAATATGGCAACTGTTTCAAGTATCTATGTGGGTAATTCGCAGCTCTTCTAGAAGCGAAACTTAAAGAAGGGATTTTAGTTCGGCCTCAGATTAGGAAACTGACTTCGGATGAACAGTTCGAAAGGACAATGAGGAAAGTTTAAAAAGAAGCGTGGATTGCCTTTAAAGATGTTATTGAACAATTTTAGGAAACAACAAGGACTCAAATCACGAAAATATTGTCAATAACATGCTCGATAAATTCAAAGCGTTTGGTTGTAATATGAGCTTGAAAGTTCTTACAATCACATATTGACTATTTCCCTAAAAGTCTCGGTGCCGTCAGTGAAGAACAAGGGAAAGGTTTAATCAAGACATCAGAGAAATGGAGAGGAGGTATCGGGGAAGGTACAACATCAGCATGATGGCTGATTACTGCCGGTCATTGAAACGAGATGCTCCAAACCCAATACATAAAAGAAAGACCACAACACGTAGGTTCGAAACTACAAGACGTAGATTTCACACCAAAAAATCAGAGTGAATGAGGATGCATATTCGATTTACATCAATGTTCTTCCCTTTTCTTCAGTTTGTTTGTGTTTTTGTTAACAAACATAATAATATAAAAAAAGTTCATTGTAGTAAACGAAATAATTTGATCTAATAAGAGTTTTTCTTCCCGATTTGTAAAAAATTCTTACGTGATAGAAAAAAAAATTAATATTATTTTCCAAATCTGCGTTGAGGAATTATGGAACATCCGTTATTAAAACCGAAACAACTTTTATGAATTTTAAATTCGCAGACCTGTGTTATACCCGTGGCATTTTTAAAACTCAGTAAAACACAAATAACATTAGGTAAATAGATATAGATATATAGTAGTAAACGAGAGTGTAGGAAATTTGAAAGATTTCATTCATCATTTTGGAAAATGGAACATCACAGCTGCAACATAGTGTTTCGCCTTTTTCCCAAACATGCAAGACAATACAAGCATGTAAGATACAACTCCATTATTAACCCGTACGCGCAAGTGAAGCAAGTGGAGATATAGGGACGTGTTATTATGAATATTAATTATACACACACAAAAAAAAAACAACAAGAAACCTTGATAGTGAAGAAAGAGTAGACAAATGTTGATAGGATATGCCCGACATCGGGACAGAGTTAAACTGTCTACTCTTCACTAATGTGTAAGTTTCCAACCACACGTGTCAAAAACAAAGTGGATTATAGTCAAAATAACCTTGAAACCTACAAAACATTTTATTTAATGCTGGACATTTACCATATATTTATAAAATATTACGTAGAATGGTTATTAAATATTCATTAGTTAAACCTGCTTTGAAACCACACCGTGCAAGGTTTATATGGAGCATCTTGCATTCATCCATGTACTTTGAAGTACTGCAGTGTATTAGTTCCAAAAGTAAACAATTAACTTCCAAAAATTTGAGCGGGAAGAACTTTTTATCACAAATTAACTAATAAATCTAGATAATCTGACATAACTTTAATATAGTCCAAAATATATTAAAAATAAATTATATTTGCCATAAGACATTAGTATTAGGCTTACCATATTTTTTAGCACTAAATTCTTTATTCACTCCCTTAGGGTGTTTCAAGAAGAAGAAGAATGGTGTGTAATAGCATTACAACCATACGATGTGTGCCTCATTCACACCACTACTATATATTACAAATAGTATGAAAAAATATACTTTAAATTGGTGGGCATTGCTAAGAGAAAAACACGCAGATTCTGATCTTCTGCCTGCTACTATCTTAAAGATTACAGATTTGATCTGTTTGCTCATTTATCAAAGACATCATTCCCGGGGTTAGCTACGTTCAGTGTTTGAATGTTCTGTAGAAACAATGTGTAGTTCAAGCTTAAAGAGATTACATAGGCCGAAGTTGATCTCACAAGGGATATGACAACGTGAAAGCTGTTCATAGCAAGGGGGAATAAAGCTTAAATGATGCTTTGTTTATCCTACCGTGTCTGGCCGTCGGTGCGATCAGGTTGTCATGGTAACCTGTCATTAGTGCCATAGCACCGCTGGCACTATGCAGGATAGCTGTACAGTATAGATGCCCAGACGAAGCCGATCAGTTCTGTTCTCTGTGGGCTCGATTCAGTTAAGTTACGGCTGAGCGTGCACCACTTCCGTATATGCACTGTTTTGTGTAATGTAGTACGGTATAGAGAAGCGATACTAGTGTTCACACACCAATCATTGTACCTTTTGGCTCATTTCGATAAGACAATATGGAACAGTTAGAGAAAAACTAATCACACTTAAAATATTGACAAGATAAGTGAACACTTTCCTTCCCAAAACTTGCACAACATTAATTTGTAGCTATAAATAACTTTTGTTCCTTTCAGAGATGACACTCTTTCAACATGGATAGGTCAAAGTAGAAATAATTCGTTCTTCAAGAGTCCTGGTGATAAAACTCCTGGCTGTCGTACGGGGACCCAGAATGCGACGACGACGATTTAGCATTGTTGCTTTGATCATCGTGTGTTCTATTCCAGCTTTGCTGTTCGTTTACTTGGTGTCGTCAGAGGGAGGTAAGACGTGCAAGTTATATTGTACTATAGCTTTTACCACATATTCCGCCGTAGAAACAATGTACGGTTATATGACGTTTCCTTTCCCACAATGGCATTTTAAGTCCTTATACGTTTTAGTAAATAGTGCATTTCAACATAATATTATATATGTATTGTACCTTCGTAAAGGGTTGTTAGAAATACGACCACTTGTTGAACAGCGCCTCAAATAACGTAAATAAATTTGTTATGCAGTGTTGGCTTGATAAATTAAACTCGTGTTTGATGAGTAGTTAGACCTTTCTTATCGACAATATAATTCCATTTGTTTTATTTAAAATCAATAATTTCCCTTTGAATCCTATGATTTCTGTCTAATAAGAATTATCTGATCTGTCTTACCTAATTTAACTATACTTCATGGCTCATTCGCTACAGTTGCTCGGGCCTAATTCTTTTTACGTTCATTACAGAAGTATCACGTTCACGTGGTAAAAGTGCTTCGTTATTTCAAACATTAGGTATCAATGATAAAACTCTAAACTATAATTAACACTTCAAGGAAGTCGACCAGTCCCTAGATGAACCTTCTTATCCAACGGCGTCGATACAAATCGTAGAAAACCACGTTTTAACTCACGTTAAACTTTGTCGTTTTGAACTCGCAGCTTCAGTCGTGCTTATGGTTAACTTCATATTAAAAATTACAATGTACTGTAATGGAAGTGTAACCTTTACCTGTACTAATATTGTTATTGCACCTTTCCACGCTTTTATCATATTAGTATAATCTTTGATGGAACTGTAACGTGGGGACCTTAAGTGTCTTTTTCTAAGTTACATAACTTAAAATCACCACCAGTAAAAACGTAAGTGAATGGTAACAAAACAAATACATGCATTATGTAAATGACTAAAAGCCTGAAAACAACCGTAAGGAATCTTTCTTAGTGCGAATATATTGTTTCTGTGAATGAAAAATTACTGAATTTTCGGATCGATTATATATGGCCGAAAACTAGAAAATAACACGATAGAAGGTGGTGGTGGTGGTAAACAAACTAATTGAATATAGTAGATGAAATAATATATCAAAGAGTTTACCACGTTAGAAGGCTGTTTTCCAAATATATATATTTGAAATGCATATTTTGCTGCAAAAAAACAACAAAAACGAAATGAATATTGCCAAATTTAACAACACTGATCGTCAGAAAATGGTAAAGAAGCAAGATCTTATTAAATTTCAAACCTTTGATATTATAAAACATAGACTAAATTCTACTCTTTATTGGTAAAGAATAGCCCAAGAGTTGGCGGTGGGTAATGTTGACTAGCTGCTTTCCCTCTAGTCTACCAATGCTGATTTAGAGACGGCTAGCGCAGATAACTCTCAAGTAGCTTTGTGCGAAATTCAACAAACAAATAATTCAGCAATCGTGTTGTATAGTGGGACTCTTGTACAAGTTCAGCCTATTTAATAATAGTGAAACAGAAATGTTGTTTTGATACATGCTGTTGGACTAACACTAGAATTATTATCAAAATACACTAGCTGGTCGTGGTAGAGAAACGGGAATTGAATCACCAGTATAGTTGAGTGGTTTTAAGGAAATTTACGAAACTTAAGAAAAGCTGAGTACGTGAAAATGTTTTAAAACCATCATGATAAAAATTGCGGCTAAACTAAGCGGGGGGTGGGTTGAACTGAACAACACAGAAATGTTGAAGGTTGAATTTTAGTGTGATGCTAGCCAGAAACATAATGTGTCTTTGACCAATTCTTTGTTTACAGTGTACGTTAACTTATTTTACATTTGTTTTCTCGAAATAAATATTTTTACCTTATATCGATGGTTTAAGTATTTGATTTAATCGTATTTTACACTGCTTGAGAAGCAAATTTAATTATCATGACAGGAAAGCATATGATTAGCGGAATTTGTGAACTGTTAATGTGGTAATAAAATACTTTGCAACTTTATAAGTGGTACAGTTTCTTGGGAGAGATATTTTTTTATTTTGTTTTTGCTCATTTTTGTTAGTGTACGAACACTCGTAACATTTAACTTTCAGTATAGGAAAACTAAACGAAACAATTTTGGAATGTCCAGTAATAATGCGCCATCTCTTGGCTGTATTTTGACTTACTTTTAAGGTAAATGTTGAATTAGTCATGTCAGCATAATTGCTGCAAACAAAAAAAAGCTAAAGATTGGCGAGATTAGTATTTTTTAAAACACAAAATGTTGAATACATTTGCTATATCTTTAAAAAAACGGGAAAGTGGAAGTTGACTAAATTATAATTTCCTGGTATGTGTTTCTATCTATCTGTTTATTTCAGGGGTGAAATTTATATAAAAAGAAAGAAAAAGTAGTTGTATTCAGCTGGGTGAAGTGGACCTGTTTTTGAAAAATCAAAAAAAATCTATTCTAAACATAAAAAAACAAACAACAAAGTAGTTCAAATAAGTCCCAGCATTAGTACTGCCTTAAAAAAAAGTTCCAGTACCAGCAGAATTTCACTTCTGGTTAATTTGAGCTACAATTATTGCTTAATGAAATATCCTTAACACGGGAAAATAATTTTCAGATTTGTTTAAAATATATTTCATTTCATATTATAAACAAACAGGTGACTTTCTTTATCAAACTATGTTTGAAACGGAATTTTATATAGATATAATACTGATGCATCATAAATTAATTTGATCTGAAGGATAACGCTTGTAAGCAGTGCCTTGTAACATCGTAAACAATGTCACTAGGCTATTTTAGAATATCTAAAGTAACTACAACTATTGAAATTTTCATGTTGTAATTTTTTCCTTACTTGGCAGACAAAATTTTAGTTCAGTTTCTTGAAACTATTATTATAGTAAACATGTTCTATTTGTATAGTTGAACAATCCTTCATTTAAAGTTAACTTTCAGATCCTGATTGAAATACAGAAATTTTCATAAAAACTTCACTAGTGAAAACCTTCAAGTTATTTTGTAATATATCTTTGCAGTTGTGGGTTTGGTGCATGTTCAACTTTATCAGAATGAATCACTGGTTAAGAATAACCTTATACAGGGAAAATTCATGAACTCTAGGCAAAACTTCAGTTTCTAGGTTTCCCAAAATATCTTTCAGAATACTCATTTTTAACATATATTAGATGTGTGTTAACAATAGCCAACAAATGACTGTGTTAATAGGAATGCATGTCCATCCATTGCTAATAGATAAAGCCAGGGCCCCATATTGCTTATAGTATAAGAACTGCAAATAAAAACATTATATGAATAGTCATTTCTGACCCCATATATTATTTTGACTTAGCATTCTGTAACTTCTATATTTTTGGTTCTCGTGGTCTGGTGGCCAACACTTCCAAACAACTGTATGTAGTGAGATTCATAACAATATACCTGCATTTTACCATATTGATATGATCAGACTTATGGAACAAAGAATAAACTTTGTCTTAAATTAATTAATGGTGACTGTATCAACACCCTCAACATCAATTATTCTTTGTTCTGATCTCGTGTGGCAGAGCTACAGGAAAAGCAATCCTATTTCTTTCTGATTAACCCTCGTATATTATGAGGTGTCAGATGCCAATTGAAACATCCTCTAGTTATGTTGATACTTACCAAATTAAACATTCAAATCAGTATTTTTGTATTAGTTTTCTTTCAGTTTCTATATCAATGTAAACTTATAATGAACTCTTTAAAACCTAAACATTATATTAATTACTTTACCTTTTAGTTACCTTATAGTTTTTTGAAGTACTGCATTATTGAGTTTTTTTTAATTTTCTTATAACAGTTTTTCATCATTTGAAAAGAATTAAGCTAAATGAAATAATTATTTTATTCAGAAATTCTACTATTAAGAAACAGTGGTTAGTATTGTGGCTATAAATTTAAATGCTGTTACATTTTATGTAATAACTTTACATGTAATGGTGCTAGTACTTGCAAGGTAGAGTACCTTCTAAAATAAAGAGCTTGGTGGTAGAAATGAGAAATTAGCAATTTTTCCTAATAGTGCGACTGGTTGAACAATTGAGACATGCTTAATTTGTATTCATGTGCATCAGGTAGTTTGAAATTAATGTTGATGTTCATAATTGAGGTACTTATTAAGTGTAAAATATTTTCAACATTTGTAATAAAGTTGCTGTATGGTATTTTCTATGATGGATTAAATCTATGTACTCTTGGTAATTCAATTTGTACTGTCTATAATTTAAATTAATCAACAAAGGTTGTTTTTGAATTGTAAAGTTAAAAATGTAGCTTTTATTTTTCAAACCTTCTGGGAAACACTTATCTTTGTAGAAAAAGTATTTAAAAAGTAATGGTAACTTAAGCTAGTTTTTTGTTTTATTCAAATTTGATAATTCATTTACTGAAATATGACAATTACACTGCAGATGTTACTACAGACAATCTCTTGGGGTTTACACGACGTGAGGCCAAGCTTGCAGAAAGAGTGAGAGAAGTTGAAGCACAGAATCAGCTGTTACGAAGGCAGCTAAGGTCTGCTTTATTACTTTAGCCTTTTTTTAATGTTATTTACATTTCTAGCTACCTTTAAAAAAATTATTGTTCTTGTGGATTTTTTTTCTGTTTTTTTTTGTTGAAACAGATTCACATAGCCATTTTAGTTTCTATTACACTGTACTTCAAATGTTAGCTGCAAGGTCTTTTTGTGCAGGATTAAAATCAATTTTTTGGTAATTTAGAATGTGGACTGAGTTATTCTCCTTATATACAGTTGTTTTTTTCAAAATGGTTTGTAATTTCTATTACTTTCAAGGGTAAACTACATGTATTCTAACTAATATGATAGCTTGTTTTGTAATGTCTTTACTCTCATTCCAGTACTAATTAAATTTTCCTAAGCAAGACTTCTGTATTGTTGAACCATAAAAATAATCTTATTAGTGAATTTATTGTAGGCCTAACATTTAATCATGTTAAATATTTGTTAGTAGTTTTTGTGGCTCATTTATAGGGAAATTTGCTAGAAAAAGGTTGTTTGAATTGGTATACAACTGTTTCTCAGTACATTAATATATATACATATGTTTGTGTGTGTGTATATAAATAACATGTCATAAATTTAATTCACTGGAGGTTATGTAGAATTTTATAAGTCCACTTGGGAAATGTGGATAAAACACTGCTTTTAGCATTTAGAAATTTCTGTATTCCACTTGTTCTTTATTCCATAGAAGACTAGCTACTTAATGTAAATCAATATAAGTTGATAACTTATTTTTGTTTCAATGAAAACTATAGTTTTAGAATGGGGGAAAAAAAATAATATTATTTGTTACATGTGAGTAAAAAATAAGTTTTTTTTTTTTATATTTTGCTATGTTATTAGTAAATTTCAGTTTGTTTGTTTTTTCTAATTAATTCATGCAGTGTTCCATTTCTTATAAATGACTTAACTCCAGGAAATTATATATTTCTGGGGTTTGACCTATAAGGATATTTGAAGGAAGCATTTCAACCTCCATAGACAACTTAAACTTGTATGTTACATTCTTTAAAAAATACCAAATTGTTTTCATATGGCTTTATTTTTAGATGCATGCACACACACACACTTAACAAGAGTAAGATATTGTAATGATAAATATTTTTTGCCTGAAATGTTAAATACTATTTTGAAGCTGCATCATTAATATGAATACAGAATCTCTTATGTTTTGAAATTTTAAATTAATGTTGTTGAGTAAAAGATAAAAAAGTATGTATATAATGCATTGTATGTTTTATATTAGTACTAAATGTGTACAGAAAATTTAGAATTTTTTGTTCTTTGTTCTCATGGATATTTACACAACTTTCAAAATAACTTGAGCATTGAATTAGTAATACAGTACTTGTTGGTAAAGTTTTAATTTTACTCTCCAGTATGTACTTTGAATAACTCATGAATTGTAGACCTTATTAAAGATTAAAACTGAAAGATGCACAGCTGAATTTCAAATCTGTTTTGTATTCACCAACCTACACAGTATTTCTCAGAATCAGCTTATGAATCTTATGGACGAAGCTCAACAAAATGAAAGTAGTATCCATACAGCCAAAGAAATTCTGAAAAAAACTGAAAGACAGCAGGATAGTAGACAAAGGACATTTGTGTGTGTCAACCCAGAACCTGAGGTACCAAAATGTGAAGTTATTCATGTATCGATTGTTTGTGCTGGCTACAATTCTAGTAGGTCTGTTGTCACACTTATAAAAAGTATTCTCTTCTATCGTAAAAATCCACTACACTTTCATTTTATCTCAGACTCGGCAGCTCAACTTATTCTTCAAACTTTGTTTCTCACCTGGAATGTTCCCGGAGGTAAGGAGTATTCCTGTATGTCTAGTATTTCATGTTCTTATAAAGGATGGGCTCTCTATAAGAGCTGTTTTTGGCTCTACTATGAATTTCAATCACTGGAGCACACATGATAGCCGAGCATGTAATCCTTACAAAGACACCTTTGGTTACCTTATCAAGGCGTTATTAAGGGAAAAGCTGAGAAAACAAACACATACACAGAATCAGTGTTATTACTGTAATCCACAAAAAAATAACTATAATAAGCACAAAGCACAGATGTGGAGTGAAAAAGTATGTAGAGATGTGAAATGTTCACATCTGCAATGTCCATGTTTTGCTGTCATCAGAACCTCAGTTGTCAGTGTAATTGGAACTTCTGCTCTATCCTGCTGTATTAGTGATGTGATCTTGAGTGTTCAGAAACTTTGTTAGTGTCAGTGGACTAATGTCACAGTTTTGATATTTAGACATGTCTGCTGGTCAGTCTTGAAAAACAACAAGTATGAATGTCAGAGTATGTATGATGTCATAGTTTCTCAGTTTATAGCATTTATTACAATATATTTATTGTTCCTTATGCTATGAGCACATGTATGTAGCACATCTGTTTTCATGTACTATGCAAACATTATGGATATATGTGCATGTGCTCAATGTTATAGTTGAGTCCATTTGTGTGTAAATGACTGATTTTTGGTGGAAATTAATACAATAACCATTATATACACCCTGTATTAACAAATATATTGCACAAATCTTCATATTGACTTGCTGGGAGGCAGGGTGGTACTGAGACTACTGAAAGCACCACTTACTATTTCATTTCTCAGTATTTTATTTTTCACTGGATTTTACAGCCAAAAATGGCCTTATGGGAGGTCCCATCTTTTATTTATTTACTTTTTTTTAAAGTTGTAAGGTTAATTGAAACATGTATGAAAACTTAGATCAGAAACAATCTTTTATCTATTACTTTTCAGATAGTTTGAACTCAGGTTTTGATAATAGTATTAGTCATTTTTGTTTTCAAGATATTTGATGATATGGTAATGGCATATTGGTGATGACCATTAAGGAGTATGGTAAGTAATGTAGCCATTATTTGGTTCAAAACATTTTAATACTTGTTTGTTTTTTAAAATAACATGAAAATTTGTGTGTGTGCAATACATGAGCCATGTGGTATATACATGTGCAGTACTTTGTATAATTTTCAATAAATCATACAACAGTTATGAAATATATGTAGTAAGGTATAGGTTAATACTCTTAGCAAGTTGTGTAAAACTAAGATTTTTAAATAACAGGAATAAATAATATTGAACAATGAATATAATGAACAAAATTTCCTTGGGAAAGTCTTTTTTTTAACATGAAGAATTAAACCTTTCTTACATAAATTTAAATTGTTAGTACTTGTACTATTTATTTTTTCTTATCTCTATGAGGAAATATAAGGTTGTTTTAGCTGAAAAAACTTTACTGATTTGTAAACCAGTTTTTATCTTTACCAGTGGACGTTAGTTTTTACCTAGCTGATAATGTACAGGGAGAGGTATCTTGGATTCCTAATAAACATTATTCTGGAGTCTATGGTCTGATGAAGCTGGTTTTAACAAAAACATTACCTGACACTTTAGAGAAGGTAACATAGACTGTGTCTATAGTTATAATTTTTTATTATTGCACAAAAATATAATACCCTGTTTAGATTCATTGTATCATTGTTTACACAATTAGTCTAGTCATATGAAAAAATGTTCTGACAAATCATATTTATTAAAGACCATTCAGCATTTGATTTTTAACTTTTCTTAGTCTAGTGTAGACCATAATTTACTATTTACTTCCAATACTAAAATTATTATTATTACTGTTATTTTATCATACAAGATTTTCAAACATTATTGTCGGAAAAATGTATTGTTTTATTTTAAGACATTTATACCTGTCAGTATCAAGTTAATTTTGTACTGCTGAAGCTAGTGCCACCACAACTTTTTAATTCATTATTGTCACTGCTTTTCTAAACCAGACTGTGTCAGTTTTCTCTAATTTGTTAAGCCTTACAATTGTAACCACATTTTTTCTTTTTGCCTTCTTTTTCTAATTATGTCTCCACAAAGAGTCGTACTGTTTTTCTATTGTTTCTTCTTCTTCCAAACATTTCTCAGTCGACCACCATTCTTTCATTTCATGGCATATTGATTTGAGACTTGGTAGGGTTATATCATGTTGAAGAGTAAGTGTGAATATTGGCATTTATGAGATGATACTTTTAATTTTTGTAACCTTATTCAATACGAAAAAATAATTTTTGTACATATGGTACTTTTTCTATAGGAAATTCACATGCTATTGTTCTGTCTTTTTGTTTTACTAAATATTTGTGTGCTGTACTCTGAATATTTTATATGAATCTACCTGCTTGTGTATTTTCTTTTCAGGTGATTGTCTTAGATACGGATGTCACATTTGCCACAGACATTGCAGAGCTCTGGCGAATATTTCATAAGTTTACTTCAAAACAAGTAAGTCAAAAGCACCTTTGTGGGAAGAGGAATTTATGTAATAAAAAAGTCATATACTTTTTTTTCCACATTAAGTGCAGTGATATTTTCTAGACTTAAACTTTTACTGACTTCTGTTCAATGAAAATGTTTCCTTCTCAGACTATAGGTCTAGTTGAAAACCAGAGTGATTGGTACTTAGGAAAACTATGGAAGAATCACCGGCCATGGCCAGCTTTGGTAAATATTTAGTTTATATGTACAGGTGAATGTCAGTAGCATTATTTCTAATGAGCAGACTTTCATTAAGATTTTTTTTATTGATAGGTTTCTTACAAATTTGTGTTTTGTAAATTTTTTTCGTATTGTCTTAGGACAATGTTCTGTTCTTTAAGTGTTTCATCAGTATTAACCCCACAAACTTTATTTGAAGACCAAGCCAACAGGTTCTATGTTGATGAGAGTCTTGTAGCACAAAACCTGAAACATTGTTTCAAGACCATAAAAGAAGTTGTTAAACACAGTACACATACTGAATATGTCACCTAAACTCACTTTAAAAGAACACTTACAAACTTGAACAATAAACCAATAAACTGAAAATCCCAATGATTGTGATTTACTGAAGTTTTTGATCATATGTTTTAAAGTTACTGAATAAGTAATTCAATCCAAATGTAAAAATATTACAGATTGCAGATAGTTAGGCCTACTAATTTATTGAGAAGAATTATTCATTAATTCTACGACAAAATATATATATGAATAACTATTAACTTTGTGTAATTATATAACTTTTCACTGACTATGAATCTTCTTTGGCTTTTTATAAATTTACTCTAATACATACATGTATAGTGTTACATTGTTGTTATTAATTGATTTACTATTGTTAAATTAAGTTTCAGATATGTTGCTTGTCTAAGTATGCTATTGTGATTTTAATACATTTTGTCTCCTTCATTGCACTGTAATACTTTTGTGTTCTTAGGGTAATGCAATTGGTAGTTTTCAAGTTCTGAAAAACTGAGTTTATAATGAAATCATTTTTAGAACATGCATTATGTCTTAAGCCTCAATGACATATAACCTTAAAATTACAGTTTTCAATTATTGAGTTTTTATGTCTTTATTTAGTCTGATTAATCTATGTCTTAAAGCTGTATTGCTGTAATCTTTTTGATTTAGTAATTCATTGACATTTATGATAATTTGTTGCATTACCTTCTAACTCTTCTGTTGCATAATTGCTTAAATGTAATTTGTAAATAAATCTTAAAAATATTTTACTTTTCATTTATCTTTTGATTTTTATTCATCCTAAATTTAATTTAGGTAAAAAGTATTTGTGAAACATGGTATTATGTCATTTTACTATTCAAAATGAACCAAACACTGCTAGAACTAACATGTATTTTTAAGTAGCTCTCTCATCACTGCCATGAGAATTGTAAGAGCTCAAGTGAATAACAAATGAAAACAAAGCTGTATCCACTTATTAATATTAGTCTTCTCTTGAAGTTTTTTCATGACTTTGTTTACATGATATCTTGAGATTACTTCTAAAAACCTTCCACAACTTTCACACAATTTGTGAAATAGTGCAATTTATTTCTAGATTTCAATAATGAAAATAAATTGATATTTTTTTATGTGAACAGGGGCGTGGCTTCAACACTGGAGTAATCCTACTGTATCTTCAGCGGTTGAGAGAACTCTCCTGGATGCAGATGTGGAAGTTTATTGCAGAGAAAGAGTTATTAAGCATGTTAAGCACCTCATTGGCAGATCAGGTGGGACTTTGTTTGAAGTTCTCTTACTGCTAGTTATCATAGTGTTATTATTATTATTTTTTTAGGTTTGATTTTACGTTTCGTATCCAAAACATACTAAAACTCACTAAAACTTTGTTAATACAACTTATAATTATCTTTTAATAACATGTAGTTAAATTTCTTTAAAACAAAATATTTTTAAGTGTTGGATTTGGTCATTTATATATTGATTTTGTTTTTTGTAGGATATAATAAACGCTGTGTTAAAGCAGCATCCTTATTTGATTTATCGTCTTCCCTGCCAGTGGAATGTACAGTTGAGTGACAATACACTAAGTGAGGTAAATGTAATCTGTGCTTGTACATGAAATAAAGGAGTACAGTACCTAGAATCTTTGTGGTCTAAAATGTTACCTATTAAGAATGATTGCAGAAAAAATGTATTTTATACAACTGGTTATAAATCATTAATCCCTTTCACATCAGTACAATAAAAGTTATGTACTGACAAAACACACTCCCCGATTTCATTAAGACTTTCTCAATTTCTCTGAATTCATGTACTCTTGGTTAGTTCTGAAGACTTAAATTATAGAGCTTATACCTTCTTCACCATTAGAAAAAAAATTACTACATTCTTGTAAGTGGTTGTGCCAATAAAAGCAATAATAAATAGAAACAGAATACATTTTGAAATAATATGCTCTGTGTTTGGCTTTGATCCTGTTGGGACATAATAGCAGCTTTTTCTTAGAGGAAGAAAGAAAGCAAACAAATAAATATTTTGAAAAGTTATCATTAAAGCTAGATATCAGAGTAAACAAAAGTTACATTTGAGTTAACATACAAATAACCAAACATTATAAACACATAACTGCACATAATACATATTTCCCAGCTTGTGTCATACAATTAACATTTTATATCATTAGTACAGGTTAAGCTGAGGAAAAATAATACATATATTGCTTAAAATACATTATTTCTCAGCTTTTCATAGGTTTTGTTACCTATTGTTTACTAATATATTGTTATATCCTAAACAAAGGTTTACCACTTTATGGAAATTTAACTATGTAAAAAATAAATTGTAGTTTTACTTTGGTATAGTTTCAATAGTTTACAAGTACCTCTATGGACTTTACAATGCTGAGGTTTTCACACCTGTACATGGGTGCCCACAGGAAGGGGCAAGAGGGGGCATTTGCCCCCCTTACACTTCACAAAAAATTGTGTGCATTATGATGTAAACTTAACATTGTATTTAAACTAAGTATTTTTAGTAATTTTTATTAAAACTGTAAATTTGTGTTTGCATTTAAGAACACAACACATATTCTTTTAGTCTGTTGACTTACACTGTGAAAGTTGATCCTCTACATACATGTTTTGCCTACCCTTGAACATATTTCTGTGAGCACCCATGTACCTGTATCCAGTTATTCAGGTATGATGTTCCTTTTCACTCTTGGTTCATATATAATATAAATACATTCATCAGGGTGTCTGCCCAAAAAATAAGAAAAATAGTTTTCATTTAGACTTTCATATTAACTTACTTATTTATCTGAATTGTTTTTTCTCAT
Source organism: Limulus polyphemus (assembly GCF_000517525.1). Classification (NCBI taxonomy): domain Eukaryota; kingdom Metazoa; phylum Arthropoda; class Merostomata; order Xiphosura; family Limulidae; genus Limulus; species Limulus polyphemus. Next base: position 68,887 of record NW_013666095.1, read on the forward strand.
GTGTTGTAGAAAATTACTTACTCCAGAAATACATTTCTTCTGAAATTAAAAGTAATTAGTGGGACTAATTGCAGAATTTATGGTGTTTTTTTATTATTACTTATGTGACTTTTATGTTTATTAGGGATCTTGTAATGAACAGTCATACTCTCACAAATAATTTAGTGCATAAACAGTTCAGAAATGTGTTTAAAAAGCTGACGAGGTCCACATTTAGTTTGGAGTACTCAAAAGCTATTATTAAGTCCAAAAGTGTTGTATATATATTTATTAGTTTGAACAACTTCACATATTTTCTTTTTTAGTGATTAGTACTTGAAAGGTTGCATGTTTGAGACTTATATGCAACATGTTTTGTCATTGAGCAAGACACTTTTCCCCAATTCTTCACTCTATCCAGTTGTATAATGGCTACCGGTAAGTAGCTTGGGGTTAATCTGTGATGGACTGGCATCTCATCTAGGGGTAATGTATCATCATTTTCATCTGCTCCTGTCACAGGAAACTGGAACTGGAGTTAATCACTGGCCTAATGTGCCTTTCAAAAGCACAACAAGGATTAACTTGCTTGTATATTCTCTTTGAGTTTTCATGTTGAGTCAAAAGTTGTAGTTTCATAAAAGAATGTTTTAATAAGCTCACCAAATGTTTTTTTTAAAAAGATATTAGAAAACAGAATATGATGTTGCATGTTATTCTTTTCTAGCTCTGTTACACGGAAGTTCAAGATTTAAAAGTAAGTGGTTGATGTAAACATATTATTGATGTGTTTTTTTTCGACATCATTAGAATCTGAAAATGACTTTTAATCAGTTACCAAGAGTGTGTTCTAATAAAAGGGCTTCTTGTATTTACTCAGTTTCTTGCAAAATTATTTAAAAAATGAAACAACCTAAAAACTGATATACATTTCATAAACATGTGTAATGACTTGATGTTTTGCTTCTTCAAGGACAGCATCATCAAGAAATTCTATTTTTGAGTAGTTTTCAAAAAATATTTAAAGTCAAAGTGTGCAACCAGTAAAGATATTAGGAAAAATTGCGAGCAGTTACTAGCTTCTATTTTTTATTCAACTTGCCTCAAGTCTATCTATAGGAATAAGCATACTTAGATAAGTATATTATTTATAGCACTTAAAATAATATGGATAATTATTCCTAACCTAAATCACTGGTTTTATGTAGTTATACTTAAACGGAAATCATTAAACTGTGCTGCATTTCATTTTCTTGTGAATTAATGTTCAGATTTTTTATTCTTCATAATTATTTTACAATAATTGTTTTCTAAATTGATTAATCTATATATAATGTACTACTCGTTGATTATAACAACTAACATTTGTTTTATGGCTTTAATGATAATTCTTATTGGTTCAGAAAAAAAATGTCTTTAGGTAGGAGTAAAAAAAAAGTCATTAGCTGGAGGAGATCAATAATTTTCAATGAATATTTGTATAATGAATATTTCAACTGCTTTTTCACTTAAAAACTAAGGTATTGATATAAGTTTACAAATGTAAGTAGATGATTTCAATAAGATGAAAATAGTTGTTTGTGTGTTTTAATGTTGCAGTTGATTCACTGGAACTCATGAGTTCCAGTGAATCACCTGCAACATTAAAACAAACAAGTAATTCAACATGCTTGTTTCTCACTTTCAACTTCTTGGGTGAGTGAATTATCCGTAACATCAAAACAAACAAGTAACTCCATGTGCTTGTTTTTTACTTTCAACTTCTTGGACCCAAGAAATTGAAAGTGAAAAACAAGCATGTGGAGTTTTTCCGCAACCTTTATTTAACTTTCCTTGAGTATGATGGGAACTTGTTGCGTCGAGAACTGATAGGATGTAACAATACGAGAAGTACCCATGTACAAGAAGTAGTAAGTTTTATAAGTGTTATAGGTACAAATAAAAATATTCAAAATAATAATAATTCACTAAGTTATTTACATTGAATGTTCAATTACTCAAGATAATGCAGGATACAAAGGTTTCTTGGTAATCAAAAATCAACTTATATATTCAGCTTTCACCTAATACTGACATTAGAGATTATAATTGTTGTTAGTTCAAAACAATATTTGTATTATTCAGTTCTGTAACGTTCTTTCTTTTAATTTTAATTATTTTTGGATCAGCACTGAATCATGTTTGTGGAAGATTTCATGTTTCTTTTATTACTTTTCATAGTTAAATGCCATAGATGAAGATGATCCATGCTATGAATTCAGAAGAGCAAGAGTAGTTGAACACAGGACTCATCTGTATTACATTGAATATGATTATGAACCTGTAAGTGTTCAGAGAACTTTCATGGTATTTGTAAATTTTCAAATTTCAAAATGCATTTTGTTTTACAAGATAGTCATATTTAAAAGATTTAAAGTTCTTATTATTATAATACGTTACACACTGGATTTGAAATTTTAGCTGTTGGCCTAACATAACTAGTGTATTACACTGAATTGGGACAAAAATGTTTAATGTGCTGCCTTTTTGGAAACTATATACAATTAAAGCCATACATCAGTATACAGTAACAAAATAATTAAGAGAATGTTGAGGAAAAAAGGTACAAAAGGCACATTGTTACCCTATTATCCTTTGAAAATGGATTGTACCAGAGTACGTTCATGTGTTGATAGAGCACACTGATTTGTTGCCATCCAACCATTAAGGAAATGTTACACCAACATAAAGCTTATAGAAAGTACAATCAGTCATTCTTTATCCAGTAGCTATAATGTTATTCAGTCATGGCTTCCAGGACTGAAATATTGCATAAAAAATGTATAAAAATTAAAAATTTGGCTGGTCAAGGATACTCCATGTGAAAAATTGTGGTAAGATTCCATGTTTCAGTAGGAGCTACATGTAAGAGTCTTAAGAGGGTATCTGAAGAAATTGCCATTTATTAATAAAAGTGGTGGAGTTAACAGTGTTGGTGGTCTGCATAAAATTGATGGCTCCTTAAATTCTGACAAGTAGAGGCAGATTTGATCCACCTTGGGAACATGACTTATCAGGCTGGAATTCATCTTCCAATAAGAAAATTATTCCAAGCATACAGAAAATGTGGTGAAATGATATCTTGATGGTAAAGCACATGATGAAACACTCACAGCCATGGTTTAATTTGTGGGAAGTCCTGCTACGAACATCCTTGAGGCTTTATGGCCTTCTGTAGAAACTGAGATTATTTTAAAAATTCATGTAGTTGCCATCATTTATTGTTTGTGACTCCTGTATGTGTTTGGTTTGTTTTGTCATAATTATTTTGAGTACTCTGTATAATGAAATAAAATAACTTTAAAACTTAGATTAATTTAAAATACAGTGTACAAGAACTTAAACTTTGGTAATCATTACATAAATGTTTACTGATAGAAAAATAAGTGTAATGAAATACATCTTTTATACCTGTTAGAAACAGGTGACCAACCTAAAAGTGTAGCTTTTTTCTACTGAATACACTTTGTATTGTTTTTTTTTAACTGTGTATGTGTACATATGGGACAGACAGCCTAGTGGTGGGTGTGCTGGTCTATGGATCTGAGGGTCTATGGTTTTCATTCCATTGCCATAAACAAAAATCATGCTCTGCTCTTTAGGACTGTGGTTTATTATAAGAGTGGTGGTCAAATCTCTTTATTTGATTAGAGTAGCCCAAGAGTTGGCAGTGGGTGCTTGTTGACTTCTCTCTAGTCTGTCACTCCAAAATTAGGGATAGCTATTACTGGTAGCTCTTGTGTAGTTTTGCACAAATATCCAAAGCAAAGGAACAAAAATATGTACAAGCATACACATGTATAGGCTTTACATACCATCATGGCCTGATTTTGATAGGGCAAACATTTCATTTGAACATTATTCATACTGCTTGCTTGATCCTGTGAAATAATTTTCAGGAGATTGTTTGTTTGTTTGTTTTGAATTTTCGTGCAAAGCTACATGAGGGCTATCTGCACTAGCTGTCCCTAATTTAGAGTGTAAGACTAGAGGGAAGGCAGCTAGTCATCACAACCCACCGCCAACTCTTGGGCTACTCTTTTACCAATGAATAGTGGGACTGACCATCACATTATAATGCCCCCACGGCTGAAAGGGCGAGCATGTTTGGCGGACCGGGGATTTGAACCCACGACCCTCAGATTGCGAGTCAAGCTCCCTAACCACTTGGCCATGCCAAACCTTCAGGGGATGTGTTTGTCAAGTATGTTTTGGTGCATTTATAGAATGTGGATACGTGTGTGTGTACAGTAGTAGTAGTATTTCAGTTTTTTTAATAATTTTATTTTTTTGTAACATCCTAAGTAATATACTTTAGTACAAACCTATTCATTAATTTAATGGCATCTAGTGAAAACCTGAAGAGATCAGGTGTAGCACTTAAAAAATAGTGTAATTAGGTAAAACTTAACAAAATAGCATCAATGTATGGTTCCAAAACACTCCTGTAATTAGATAAAACTTAACAAAAATACAAGGGAACAATCAAGCTTTCTTCTAAGATAAGTGACTTATCAGCTCATTAGTTGAAAGCTTAAATATTTGTCATTTTTTAATACAGCTTTTTTGTTTAGACATAAAATGACTGACATAAGAGAAAGAAAATGCAGAATGATAATTTTTGTGTTTCAGTTTCCAGAAGGTAATGATGTCACACTTGTTGCCCAGCTGTCTATGGACAGACTGCAAATGGTGGAAGCTGTATGCAAACATTGGGATGGTAAGGAATCCGATTTTTAGATGTTTTCCATAGCCTGTTATATTTTGCCTTGTAATTTCCAAAGTACTCTTTTTTTTATTCTCCTGTTTATCATGTTTCTCAGGTATCCTAATATCTTGTATTTTAAAGCTGAATGTTACCATTGAATGGCAAACTTACTGAAGATTAATCAATAAAAGTATAAAACCAGTTAAACTTTGAGTAACAGATTACATTCATATGTACATATACATACTGGATGTTTGAAAAATCACTTCCACTGCTCAGATGATTACATTCAGGAAACCAAAGTACACAGTTTTGTAAAACTCAGTGTGTAGACCTATTTGAAAATGTGGAAGACAATGTACACTATTACGTTGTGTTTAATGGTGAAATCATGGTCACACTGCATGGTACCCAAGAGTGTAAAAGCCACAATCCAAAATCATATTCAAGCACTTTTGAACAAGTTGCTGAAATTCCTACATTGTCTTTAATTAGTTTCATAGTTTCACTGATAACTTCAGTAAGTTTATAAATGCAGTTTAACATACATATGATATTAGAATACGTGACAAATATAATAAACAACAGAGAAAAAATAATCTACTTAGGAAAATAGAGCAAATTTTTCAGTACACAAAAGCTTAATATGTATGCATGGTTAGCACAGTCACAGATTTGATCCTGCCTGATCTCAATTTTTTTTTTCTTCAGAAAAATTCTAACATCATGGGATGGTGTGGCACTTTTAACTTCTAATTTAACTTAACTTATATTGTTAAAGTCATGCAAAATTGTCAATGTTAACAAAAACATATCATAAATGGATTTTGAGCTTTATAAGTGGATTGATAAAGCTTTAGAATTTTACCCAAATTCTGTTCATATCAACTAATGAAGTGTCATTCTAAGATTTGCATCCTAAATGTGGTAGTATAGTTGACTAAATCATCTACCCAAATATACCTTTTTAGGAAAATTCTAACTTCACAAGGTAAATCTGCCAGTCTTACCACATTTTTTATAGCCTGTGTGCTGGTAAGAGTTCTCAAAAGAGTATTTTCCAAATAAACTAGTTTACTTTCTGGTGGGATATCTGTAAATATTAATTTTGAGGGATTTCATGTGTATATGTTGAGTTGTCTTTTACTCACCATAGTGAACCTAGTTTTATATAGGATTTGAAGATTATATAACATAAAATTTCATCAAATCCTGTATAAATATAGATTCACTGTGGTAAGTAAAAATAACTCCAAACACCATATATGTAATATACAATTCAACACTATTGGAAGTCTAGTCTTGTTCTTTTGATTTGCACTTGTTAAGGATTACCAATGAGGGGTGGAATTCTGCAAAATGAAAGTAATGTAACTCATTGAAAATTAGTGAATTGAATGGTAGATTGAGATTTACACTTATTTGAGGATTTTTGTTAAAAGCTTTGCTTATTAATTCAAAGGCATATTTGATTAGTTTTGTCCTCACATTGAAGTTTTTTTTTTTTGTATTTGTTATGTCTGCATTAATTTAAGTTACCATTGAACAGAGTACATTATCCTTGCCTTTCACATTTTAAAAATTTCTGTATGTTGTTTCCAGACCTATTAAATAACATTCTGTGTACATATGACTAGTGAATGAAGCACATAACCCTAGAATTATTGAAGGGGTCCATATGGATCTTATCTGATTTTTAAACACATTGTTTCTGAGCTACTTATGTTCCACATTACTTGTTGTCTGAGTTGGTTGGTTATAAGGTGTCAAATAATATGAATCATGTAAAATTAAATACAATATTGTTAGTATTGAGCAGTAATTATTGCTATGGTTTTATATGTATTTTCTTTAGAAAGTGAGTGATCCAGCCATTATATTTTTGGTTAGATCTTTACACTGTCTATCATGAAAAGCAAAATCATAAAATTAAAAGATATGGTATGTAAACAAGTCAGTAATTTGGTGCTTTCCTGTAGTGATAAAGTTGGAGATGATCATCCCATTGAAATATATTATCAAATGTATCATTTTAGAAATGTCCATTTACTACACGTCCAGCAACATTTATTCTGTTATTGTTTTCTTAATGCAATGTTTGAAATTATTCTTCTGGCAAGTTATGCAGTTTAAATGTATTTCTGTAGACCTATCTATATATATATATACATCTGTCTGATCATCTATCTGGCTATCCATGCTTGCGTTAATTTATCTGTTCATTTAACATAAGTGTATAGATGCATACAATTTTTTTTTTCAGGTCCCATCAGTTTAGCCTTGTATATGTCTGATTCTGAAGTTCAACAGTTTTTAAGTTACACCTTGAGTTCAGAAATACTTCAGAATCGCAAAAATGTTGGTTACCATATTGTTTATCGTGAAGGGGTAAGCATATTGGCTTTCCTTTTCTCTACTCATAGTTAGTTTTGTAAAAAAGTAACAACAGTTATTTTGATCAAGTTGCATAGTATAAAACTTGCATGTTAGATCTCAAGTTAATATGTAATTTTATTCCAGAAATCAGAATGAAAATTAGTTTCAATTTATGTACAGAGTAAAGCTTAGAGGTAGATGTTAATAACATTTTGTGTACCTTGTGATGTTAGTGGTGTAATGTTTTTGAATCAGTTTACACACGTTTTAAAAATCTAAGTATACAGAATGATAAAATGAAATTAAAAGCTTTTCCTATACTGAAAGTATATGAATTTTTTTTTAATTGCCTGTTCATTCTTGTCATTTATCTCTTAATATGACTTTTGCCTCAATCAACTCTATCTTATGCAACTTTTAAAGATTGCTGTTAGTGTTTGTTATGTCTTATTAACTCCTTAAACCCCAGCAAAAAATCCCAATATACCCATTGGATGGTGACAGCATCCAATATCATTTATATCTCTGGTTGAAAACTAATCCAAACCATGTTATTATTCACCTTTTATAAACAGCCCAGAACTTTTATAAGGCATAGTGATAATTATTAGGACATCATGAAATTAATTTGGGTAGAATGAATGAAAAATTATGGGTTTAAAGAGCTAATAACCTTTATATGACTTGCTTTGATCAGTTTTGCTGTTTGGCTTGTTATGTTAAATGAATGACACAACCTTCACTTTTACATCACATTTATAAAGTGTTTAAGTTATCCATAAATGATACATGTCTTAGCGTTCAGCAGTGTTTGTTGTTTAATTTTTCTGTTTAAAATTAAATTTTTTTCTGCATTTTTGATAAAATAATAAAGTTAAAAATGGAAGTTAAAAGATGTGGAAATAGCATAGATGCAGGGGAGGCAGAATGCTGTATGATACCAGTTATTCTTAACATAAATTTCACAGAGATTAACTTTAGCCAGTAACTATAGTTAAGCTCTGTTATTTATAAAAGAAAATTTGATACAATTTGAAGGTATTGACTGTATGTTTGAAACAAGTTTACTCCAAAACTGTTGTTGCAACTATAATTGACAGTCTTCCATAGACAACTATTGTATTTTTTATTTTCTTGTTCTTTGATAATTAGTTTAAAATTTTACTTTAAGTTGTATTGCTACAAACTTGTAGAAATAGCTTTTAATTACACTCAAACACACTGAAAAGTAATCTGAAAAAATATGCAGGATTTGAGCAGTGTCCAAACCATACTGTTTTAACATTTTGTGTATAAATAAAAATGTCATTATAATGTGATTAAAATGATAATATTAAAGAACCCTCTGAAATCAGGAAAATTATCTTGGTTTTACTTATTAAAAATCTAGAAATTATCTATTCTCCCTATCTAGAAGCATTAGTTACCTAGCAATTAAAACAAATGTTTGAGAGTTGCAATTTATTTTTAAAAATTGAAAGATGCAACTCAAGTTTTTTTAACATATTTCATTCTATAGTAACTCATACATATGACATTTTGAACCTAAGTAATCTTATCTAATGTTCAAACAAATTTCAGAACTTGAGCTGTACCATTAAAATTAATGTTATCCTCCTGGACAAGGGTAGCTAAAAGTGCACATGTTATGACCTTTTTTGTTTTTTTACAAAGTTATAATCAAAATTTAATTTCTTTATCATCAATGTATGTCACTAAACTTGGTACCAGTTAACATATGTAATTTTAATATTATAAAACTTTTATTTCCGATACGATACGTAACTCCACTCAAATTTAGCTTACCTGATTCAGTACTGCCGTCTATATGCGAAATGTTTCATTTACCACTAACCTTGAGGCTCCAAACTAATCTCACATGCTTCCGTGTGATATTGTTGCATACAAATAAGCATGCGACAACCCTGAACTAATAGGAGTGCTGCACTGTCTCCCTCATTACTGATTGTTCAATCATACCTTCTCAATTTGGCACTCATGTGTTAAGATGTGTCTTTTTTCACTTGTGTGTGATTTCTCAACATTAAAGTTTAGTTGAAGCATCTACAAAATGGAAATATTTTCTGTTTTCAAACGATTTTGTAGCTCTTCTTTTTTTCCAATACATGAATTTCACAGAGATGGTCATTTCAACACTGTCTAGTGTTGAACATCTGGTCTTTGCTTACTTTAAACAGGCTTCTACAATGACATTTTCCGATATGATACCTCACCTCTTCTCAAATAATAGCATTTCTGGACTTGTGCTGCCATATATATGCCCAATTTTCACATGCCACTAGCCCTGATGCTCCCACCTACCCTCAAATCATTGCACGTGATATAGCTGCACTGTAGCATGTAAGTAAGCATGTGACAACCTTCCACCAATAGGAGTGTGACACATCCTCCTAGCACAGCTGACTCCCTCTATATTGTAAAGCACTATCATCAATTTGTGATTAGGCAAAAGGATGCACTAGAAGTGAGAAGTGTCATTCAAAAAACATTTTCAGTGTAGGAAAATTTAATTTCTATCAATATGTTTGTGTCAATTTTTTGATACAGTCTGTAGAAAAAAGGGTAATTTATATTGTATTTTTTGTGGTAGTTAAGATTGGTCAAATGGACAGAGCTTGAATAATGTTAGAGTATAGAAACTATAAAGTTTTACTGAAAAAGCTTGATATTCATTTACTGAGTTAAGAGTTTCTAGAGATTATGCAAATAAAATGTAAAAACTTTAAGAGAAAAAAGTTTTTTTTATCTTAAGATGAAAATCACCTTGCATTCAGAGTAAGCTGAGTCAGACTCTGACTATAAAGTTACATACAAATCTTTAGTAAAAATAATGAATTAAAAACATCTAATTTTTTGTGTACAAAATTCTTAATGTTTACTAAAAGCTTGCCAAATTTTTTACTTACTGCATTAAATGTTATAGTACATATAATTTCATGGTTACATGGTTGTTGCAAGGTTGATCAACTCAAAATCACCAAGCTCATACAGTGAAGGGTTAACATTGTCGTTTATCATGGTATACTTAAGTTATTTATTCAGCATGTTGTATTAAATAATTGTAATTAAAATCTCATTGAAAGTTAATTATATATATATATATACTACCTTGTGGGAATGAAAATCTGTGCTTTTATGGAACTATACTTCTTAATTACCTCTGCACTCGCTTCTCAATTAACAAAATTATTACCAGAGTAATAGCAGACATCATAATCTAAACTTAATTAAATTAACTATATTTTTCAGCTATAGTGTAGTACTTTTTCGTCCAGTTAGTGAACTTGTTATAGGTATTTAGATCATTTCATGATTTCAGAGCTGGTGTTGTACATATTAACATTTTCCAAGTAGAATATCAGTAATTTTATTAAAATGAATACAAACTCTATACCCTAAGTGCTTTCAAAAGGTGGACCTTTCTTCTTCAGGGGCAAACTTAATTTTATTTAGTTTTTAATGGGTGTGCAACATTTTTAGCATCTCTACTGTGAGAAAAAAATCAACCAACAAGTGATGTAACTTAATTTCAGATTTTAAGAATGTTGAAGCTTAGTTTGACAAATGTAACTTCTGCATTTTTTTCTATAGCCATTTTATCCTGTCAACCTTTTACGGAATGTGGCTTTGCAGCAAGTGACAACGCCTTTTGTTTTTCTTACCGACATTGATTTCCTCCCCATGTATTCATTATATGACTATTTAAAAAAATCCATTTCTGCATTGAGATTGGATTCTTCAAAGAAAGTAAGTTTCTGACATCTATATATTTAATGTTATTTTCTATTGATTTACACCTGTACTCATTGGAAATGTTGGGTGTATGTTTGAGGTAGACTATATATATATAAATAATTCATTTTCTAATAACTATCTCTACTTGCAGTGATATTAGGTAATATATAATACTGTATTTATTGACTCATATCTATATATAAATCAATAAATACAGTACTATGCAATACATTAATTGTTCATAGGCTATTAAAATTAGCACTATAAAACAATAATGAATTTAATATAAACCAAAAACATGCCTCCACTACCATTCCTTACTGTTTTCCTTAAGTAATAAAGGATAATGCCTGTGGTCATAACACTTAAGGACGACAGTTAGGAAGGGTAGGGGAGGCATGTTTTGTT
>NW_013666095.1:81107-95999 GCF_000517525.1 Limulus polyphemus
TTATATATATATATATATATAAAACTTTAAGAGGAAAAAAGATACACACACTGAATAAGGATTATAATATGAGAGTTTGTCAAAGGTCAATATTGAAATGCATCCAAACTTTACTCTATCATTTGGTTATATACAGTTGTTATCTTGAGTTGATCTTTGGCATCTCTTGTATGTATGTATATAGTTATCTCTTTTCTTATTTAACTTCTAACTGTGAGTTTCAATATTTCACTGACTGATGCTGTCTTAAGTTACCAAAAGATGTGGAGAAACAATGAGTTAAGTTTAACATTCAGTAATTACCATTAATTTTGATGACAATGGGAAATATATTCTGACAGTTTTTAAGCTGGTTCCTAATGCAATTGTTTTTTTTATTTGTTTCTCTATGAGCTGTAATTAAATGTGTTGGAGACGATAAATCAGCTTGAATGTTGTATCAGTTTTGTCCCATGCTTTCTTAATAGTTGTAGTTTGACATGAAAAACCAACTGATGTTGATGATATCCATATTTACTTCTACCTTAAGTATTAAACAGTGAAAGTTTAAACATGTAGAAACTTTAATGTATTTTTTATGTTTTTGTGGATGCTAGATAAATATAAATAGGCCAGCTAAATATATCCATGAAATTGGTACATACATTTACTAATTTGTTGTAAAGTTGAAGATACAATTATAAGAACATATTGTAACCACTTAAGTATTTTGCTGAACATCATTTTCATACTTAAATTGTTGTATCAATATTTCTTTAAAAGAAGCTAAGATAAAGTTTGTTGTAATTAGAAGGTTATTATCTAATACTACTCAGTGGAAGTTCTTTAATATCTAGAAACAGTATTACTTATTATGTATTCAGGTACCAAGTTTGACTAATTTTGAATGTCTGAATATTTTTGTTGTTTACTGTTCCTTCAAATAGTAGTGTTATTAGCCAATAGTATCAGTTTACACAGTGTAACTACAGTAACATTGTAGTTTCATAATTGCATTTTATTCCAACAGTATTATTAACTGGTAATTTTATTAGGCTCTCATTGTCCCTGCTTTTGAAACCCAGCGATACCGATTGTCTTTTCCAAAATCCAAAGCTGAACTTTTATCAATGTTGGACATGGGTACACTTTTCACTTTTAGGTATGTCTAATCTGCCCATTCCTACACATGTAAATACCTTATTCTTAAAAAAACAACCTATTTCCAAACCTTGATCTGCAGAATTCTGTTTAAAATGAACTTTATTTTCTTTTTCTGAATAGATAATGATAATATTCAAGCATTTAATGTTTTCTGTGCTTGATGAGAGTGTATTTGAAATGCTGTTGATGCTAGCATCCCTCAGAAAGTATCTATATACTGAAATTAGGAATGGATTTTGTTTTGTAGAACATTAAAGAAGTGTGGGTTTATTCTTTTGTTTGAACAATTATAGTAATAGAAAAAATTCTTAAACTGGTAATTGAGAGCATTGTGATACCTCTAAGTTCTTTGTAACAACTATTTCGAAATTTAACAAAAGCCTAAACCTAAAATATAACCCAATTGTTAAAAGTACATGTAATTACAAACATAAACCGATGCAAAGTAATTTGCTTTATTGCTAATAATTAATGCATAATTTAATTTGAACGTGCAACATTATACTTATTTTAACATTATTAATTCTTTGTTGATCACATCTTACAGGTATCATGTATGGACCCGTGGTCATGGACCAACCAACTATGCCAAATGGAGGACAGCTACCACTCCGTATCGAGTCCTTTGGGAACCTGATTTTGAGCCTTATGTTGTTGTTCCCAGGGATATCCCTGAGTATGACAGGCGGTTTGTTGGTTTTGGGTGGAACAAAGTGTCGCATATCATGGAGCTTTATGCCCAAGGGCAAGTAATCCAGGCCTGACAAACATCATTTCTTGGTTTAGCTGAAGAGACCATACACAATAAAATGAAGTTGCACAAATCATATCTTTTCTTAATGCTATTTTCTATTACACAAAACAACTTTTTGCATTTTGGTATATACAAAAGAAATTAAAGCAAAATCACAGAACTCTTGTAAGAACAACATATACATAGATAGAACACACACAAGTTCTTCAAAGTAAACAACTTTTTTTAAAAGAAATTTAATTGGCAATTGTCTGAGTAGTGTATAGACCTGAGTAAAGGTTTATTTTTTATTTCCTCTTAAGGTTTACAAGTACAAGATCTCAATTAAGCACTTTGAAACAGAGGATTATGCAGTGCTTTCAGATGTTATTTTTATTTGTAGATTTGAAGTCTGGGTAAAGTAGGAATAGTGTATCTTTTTATAATAGTTCATCTTTTCTTGGTTTCTTGATAGTTGGGCCTGTTTACTCTGTAGGCTCCTTGTGTGATTTTGATTTTTCTCACTTTTTAGATCTGGCAAAGTAGGAACAATGATTATTTGTACTGTCTTGCTGTAGTTTTCATTCTCTCTTTCCAGATTTGTGGATTATCTAAAGAAGAAATGGTCATTTTTGTGCTTACTTTATGTGGTTTTTATTTTTTCTAATTTTCTTTTTTATGTACTCACTTAGTTTTTTTTGTATCTTTGGCATCTGAGTAATGCAGGAACAGTACTCTGTTCTGATTTGATATGTTGTTTCTGAATAATGCAGGACAGGAACCAGTACTTTTGGTTCTGATTTGATATGCTTTTCTTAGCAATGCCAGACAGGAACCAGTACTCCTTGCTCTTACTTGATATGTTTTTTTTTGTGTGTAACACTGGACAGGAACCAGTACTCCTTGCTCTTACTTGATATGTTTTTTTTGTGTAACACTGGACAGGAACCAGTACTTTTTGTTCTTACTTGGTGTATTTTTCTGAGTAATGTAGGGCAGGAACCAGTACTCTTTGTTCTTACTTGGTGTGTTTTTCTGAGCAATTCAGGATGGGAACCAGTACTCTTTATTCTGAGTTTATGTGTTGTTGTTTTTTTAGTAATACAGGAACAGTACTTATTTTCTTGTGTGTGTGTGTGGCTTGGTGTGTTTTTCTGAGTAATTCAGGACAGGAACCAGTACTCTTTGTTCTTACTTGGGGTGTTTTTCTGAGCAATTCAGGATGGGAACCAGTAATTTTTGTTCTAAGTTGATGTGTTGTTGTTTTTTTAGTAATACAGGAACAGTACTTATTTTCTTGTGTGTGTGTGACTTGGTATGTTTTCCTGAGTAATGTAGGAATAGTACTCTTTGTTCTGACTCAGTGTGTTTTTTTTTATTCTTTCCAGGTTTGAGGACTGATTAAAGTAAGAACAGTCTTTTTTTGTTGTTGTTGTTGTTTTTTTCTTAGATCAAGTTGTCCAAAGTAGGTTAGGATCCTTACTGTATTGTTATGTAAAGGTAACATGATCTTTGCTGTATTGTCATATAAGGATAATCACTTCAATATAATGATTTGTTTTATCATATGATAATGTTTAACATGTATGCAAATAGTTAATCTTGTCAACATTGAATAAAATATCATGAAAAATTATGAATAATAATAATATTTTATATTCTCCTGAGGTACATTTTACAGATGTGGTATCTGATTAAATTAAGATTGCTTTTTGTAGTGCCCTTAAAGTATGTGGTTTTTGTGGATTTGAAGTCAAGTACATCATGAATAGTAATTTGTTTTATTGCCTTCAAATGGTTTTCTTTCTTTTTTTTACTCAGGTTTGAGTTCATTGTGCTTCCAAATGCATTCATTGTGCACATGCCCCATGCCCCAAGTTTTGATATTGCCAAGTTTAGATCCAGTTCACAGTACAGAAAGTAAGCAAAGGGGTGAAATTTTGTACTTTTAATACTTAATTCTAAGTATTTAGTTAATAAGGACCACTAGTAGTGTGACCACTCTGTGTAAATGTAATAGTCTTGAGATCACTAATGAAATCCTGTCAAATTCAACAGTTCTCAAACATTGTACAATATGTTGAATAGTTAGTACTATTTGTAGTCTTGATGTTTATTGTACATAAAATCTTATTACAGTACTGTTTGTTTACAAAACTAATAATGATATTGGGATTATTACTAAAGATATTGCTAACAGCAAAGGTATCTGATAAAAACAATATAATCTAATCATTATAAGTCATAACATAAAGAACAGTATATGAAATTACCTATATTCATTACTGGGGTAATTTTTAGTTATCCATGCAAATAGCATATTTTATTGGATGCTAATAATTTCTAGTTTTAACTTAAAGATTGTTAGCAAAGTTAATGGTAAAGTAGTTCACAAAGTGTTAGAAATAGTTTTTACTTTTATACTAAAATTCAAAAAGTGTAACCAAGTTTTGTGAAATTTAACTTTACAAATATCAAATAATATTACGTTAAAAAAGTTAGTGCACATTGTGTACTCAGATAATCAAACATACAATATAAATAACAAACTAGTGTAGTAGCTATTTTTCTTTGAGCAACTGATCTAATACAGTAAGATAAAGTACAAGCAAATATTTATTTAAATAGACATTAGCCCTTAAATATTAGTAGAGGAATCTGAAACATAAATTGAGCATGTTTTATAAAAATACTAAAACTTAAGGTGTCTTGAAAACTTAACGCTGTAAATTATTGTTTATAAATATTTTATTATGTATGTTTGTCAGTGTAATATGTAAAGCTATGATAATGTTTTAACAGTATTGATTATTTCTAATGCTCAGCTTGCTTTACAGGTGCTTGAAAATTCTAAAACAGGAGTTTGTGAAGGACTTATCCAGAAGATACGGTAAACAGTTCACAGTTGAGAAGCGTACATTAAAGAGGTAGCAACACTTGCACTGGTATAGAATTCCTGTTTTAGCTTGGTCAGTACTTTGAAATGTTGGTGCTTATGTGTCAAAGTTTATGGGTCTACCAGAGCTGGGGCTGCTTGCTTGGCCATCCCAAAATTAGTGAAAACATCCATAGATGGGTTGAATTATGTGTAAAGGTACATGGCAGCTTTGAATGAATGAATTTTTCCTAAGAACAAATAACCAATTTTTGCTGGGTGATAGAATTACCTCTAAGTATCACAGTGCATGGCATTGAAGAGTTATTCACTGTGTTCATCAGCATATCACGTTGAAGTGGTGAAAATATGTGTAATCTATAACATGTAGTAGTATCAAGATATATTATGAAAATAAAAAACATTTGCAGTGGGACAAAAACTTCATTATAAAATTCAAGTGAAAAATGCTCTTAAATTCTAAATATTTCTGTGTAAACATTGAAGAAACATCTGGCCCAGTTATGCAAAATAGGTTAGGATCCTTACTGTATTGTATATAAGGATAACAGAATCCTTACTGTATTTTATGTAAAAATAATCACTTCAACATAATGTTTGGTTTAATCAATTTTGTGTTCATTATTGTGAAATTATTAATTGTTCCTCACAAATCATTTGTTTGAAGTAAATACACGTTCCTTAACTGAAGGAACATACTTTTTATCTTAGTGTTAAAGTAAATACACGTTCCTTAACTGAAGGAACATACTTTTTATCTTAGTGTTAAAGTAAATACACGTTCCTTAACTGAAGGAACATACTTTTTATCTTAGTGTTAAAGTATTGCAAAAGCTTTTATATAAGTATTCTGTTGTCTGTTTACTGTTGAAGCCCATGCCATTTGTTGGCAAGTGATTTTGTCTTTCATTCATTAGACTGCACGAATGTATTAGTGTTTACTTAGCTAGACTCAAAGCAAGGAAGGAGTAATTGGTAAAACTAGATCAAAGCAATCGGTAATTTTTTTTTGTAGTGTCTAGTGTTTTTATTACATTTTCATAAAAAAAAAAAAAGATGTGAAGTATTCTTGAATTTATTTTTTGTTAACTTTCTTTTAGCCATAATTTCTATGCAATAGTTGATGATTAATGGTAAACACATGATTTCTTACTATATTAAATTATGAATTTAACCTTATTCTTGATGGTTTAAATCTTGTGTTTGTGAAGGTGCTTATAAATTGACTCTCTGGACAGTATATTTTATGGAACATTTTACATGCAAGTCGAGTGGTAAATGTATGCTGTGTAAGTGATTAGCCCACAAAGTTATGACTTCAAAGTCTGTGCCTTGTGCTTGACTTGTAGTCTTATTTACATATTATCGATTAAGTATTGAGCACCTGTAATGATTAACTTTTTGGTAAATTTTAGTATATTAGATACTTCTAAAGTTAGAGAAGTTACTATCTTTCAGTTAGAAGAAACTCCTACTTTCCTTTGTTAAAAGGTAGTGCTTAAAATTTGCTGTCAAGATTCTCAGAAGTGTTAATCTTAGCATCATTACTTACCACCTAACATAAGTCGGAGGATGTTATTTCAAGTGCTAATCTCAAATAATCCTGTAGAAGTAGTCTGTACATCATGAAAAAGTTGTTAGCATGGTTCTATTCTGTTTTTATAAATTAACAGGTGTAGACTGCATTGTCTACAGACTAACATAGTTTTATCATTGAGTTTATTCGCAAAAATATTCATTATCATTAAAGAGTGATTCATTTATTGTAAAGTAAAAAAAAATATCTCTTTTAAACTTTGGTAGGATGATAATTATAATATTATGAGAGGTATGAAAGAAATAATTAATAGGTAAAATGACTTGTTTTTTGTTAAATTTGTAATTTTATCAAATATATTGTTAAATTTTAAAATGTTGAACAAAATAGTGAAAAATATAGTAACGAAACTGGGTGTTAAAAGATTTTGAATATGTTTGAACAGTTACCCATTTTCAATGCAGTTTTTTTTTTATAAAGAATACATAAAAGAGCTAAAAATTCTAAATGGTTTGTCTTGCATCTGTACAACAATTTTTAATTGTGTAAATTTGTATTTAGTTGTAAATGAATATTGTATACTTTGGTATGAAACATTAGATAAAATCAAATGACATTAAAAAATATACTGAACATAGCTTATTTAATTAATATTCCAACAGCAGAAATAACATGCAATAGGTTGTTTCTTGCATGTTATTCTTGTTGTTGGAATCTTAATTAAATGAGCTATGTTCAGTATTTTTTACTGTCATTTGAAAAAATAATGAAAGACCATTTAAACTTAAATCTACAACTATTAAAATGTTTAACATTAGTTAATCTTGTAAGCACTGACTAAAATTATCATGAATAACAATTAGACATGTTGTTATGGCTTGGATTGTGTGAGAACTTTTTTTTAATTACATGTTGCCCAAAATGCTGATATCAAAATATGATTTGATATTTTTCATAATTTCATGTTGAGAAAGTTGCTGCTTTTAAAAGTAGGGAGCTTTTGAGTATATAAAATATATATATATCATCATATAAATGATGAGAATTTCAAAATTTATGCAGTTTATATTGTATTACATTTTCTTATTTCTGAAAGATTCTTTTGAGAAAGTTTTCTTTTTTTTTTGAGAATTTTTCTTGTTTTAAGATAATGTTTATCATTTATTGTGATTTGTCAAAATATTTTTATGAGTTTTTTTTTTTCATTGAAGAATATAAATCACTTAATATTTTATACTCTATTTTGAAATTATTTTGGAGCTCGTGTAATATTTTTGAAGTTATGTTTCCAAGGAAGATCTGTGAACAGTGCTTGAAAGTAAGTTAATAAAGTTGATAAAGTCTGACATCACACCTCAGTTGCTTCATTGATTGTAGCACTTGGTTAAGAACCTTAATGCTTTTTATACCTCCAAGTTAAGCTACAGAATTTTTAAAGGTGGCACACTATCTATGAAGTCAGAAGTTGGCTGAGGACCTTAAATGCTTTTTTTTTCTCCCAACTAAGCTATAAAACTTTAAAAATGGTAACTGCCTTATGGAGCTATAATCACTGAAGTAAAAATTGAGATCAGATTGAATACAAGTTAATGCAAATCACTTTTTTTTAATTATAAAATTCAATTATGAATATCAATGGTAATGCTTTTTGTGCTTCTCCACTCTCCTCACCATATTTAGTAAATGTCATTGTGATAGATATTATATATTAGCATGATTCAATTGGACAGATGCTCAGAACAGGTCAGCAGATGTGTTTTGCATTACATATTTACCACCTTACCAAAAGATTGCTTAGTGTATATGCTCGGGTTCAACTTAAAATCAGCTACTGCTTGGTGTCCTAAAGCTAATATGGAATGAGACTGTTTACTTGTGCTTTGTTGCTTGGTATACATATTTATTTGTATGTACAGATATGAGAGTTTACATTTTATCCATTATATGTTATAGAAAGCCTATAATTATCAACACAGATGTAAAGAGCCAAAGTTTAAGTTTTATTACGAAGACTTCGTCATGCTGCTCTTGATGTTTTGTATTATAGTATAGCTTATTAAGAGTAGCCCTGCTAACAGTATAAAATAGGATACAAATATAAATGTTAAGTTGTTGTTTTTTATTGTGTAGCAGTGTTAAAATTCAAAGCATAAATATATTTTATTAATAATTTGTAAACTATACTTCATTCTAAAGGATAAGAGTATAAGGTGTAAGTTTCATCACTCTTTGAATTTATTTGATAGGGGTAAGCCCACTTCAAGGATAACACCCTTCAAATGAATACTATAAATCCCAGAATTTGGCTGAGATATTTTGACAATACACTCATAATAAGGCTACACACTAAAAACAAGAATTCATGAATTGCCGGAACAAGACAACATGCACAATAGAAATAGAATAAAACAAGAAACTCCCATTCCTAGATATGATGGTTACCAAGACATAACTTGTATATAACAGGAATTCACAGATATTAGTAAATACCCCAATTAAACTAAAGATCAAACCAATCCAACAGTGTAAAGAGGGTGTCATACACTGCCTATTTTCAAGAATTTTTAACATTTGAAATAAAGAAGGTGCCAAGAAAAAAGAAGAAAAAGACGTCACTATAGTCCACAAGAACACTTGATAAAGAAGATAAATGCCAATAATAAGCAGCATAAAATAACACACACACAGCCACATTTCTATGTATCAAAGGTCTTTCTGAAAACGAGAATATGCAAACTATACAAAGTCAGTTTAGTATTGAAAAATCAAAACACATAGGATCGCAGGTAATACTCACCAGACCACCTAAAACATCATGTACATCACCACTTGTGAATATGAACTCCAAATCACTTGAGAAATAAATAGACCAATAAAAGTGAGAAGTCAAGAGCATAATAGACGTACAAGACTTGGTATTACTCATCTACAATAGTCCATCAGGCTAGAAAAGATCATACAATAAGTTGGAATAGTAATAAAAGAATTAGATTAAAAGTTGATTAGTCTGAAGGAGTGGGAAGCACACCATCCTTTCTATTAAGAAGACCCAGGTTTGAACCCTGATCACTATCTGAAGATGGCAGTAGATTAGCAGTCTAAATGAAGAATAACCTTTTCTGTATGTAACTAGCTTCTAATTAATAAATAATTAGATGATCCTCTAAGTTACCAGACCTGGCAACTATTCCACAGTAAATAGTTGTCTTTTGTAAGCCAAATTCCAATTTTTATAAACAATTAACCCTTGTCCTTACTCCTTACCAGTTTCTTGAAAATTATAAAAAACAATATCAGATAGGAAATTGGATGGAACAGAACATACATGTTCACAAAAATTGACATTGGATACAATAAATCTTTTATAGCATCATAACTTAGTCAAAGTTTGAATAGCTATAAATCGGTAGAGGAAGGAACCAAAATTAAAAAGAGACCAAAACAAAAAGCATTTGCTACCAAATGACGCCAAAACAGAACTAAATTGTAATATTGTCATCATACGCATTGTTGAATATTTTCATTATAATGAAACGGGACTGATTCAGTAACACTTGTTTGGAATCGCAGGTTTCGCTGCATGATTGGCTCTTCGGCTTTCAATCTATCCCAAAGCAATGTAAGGCAAAGGAAACCATAAGTGGCACAGCTATGATTGACTTATTTAGGTTTATGCGGCTTAATATATGCTTAGAATGTGAAAATTGGCCCCTGGGGTAACCATACTTAAACTAAACCATAAAGAAAGAGTGGCAACATTTAAGAATAAAAATTAATAAATTTTAAAGACGATTTAATGGGCTATAATAAAAGTCATTTGGTCAAAATGTTGATAACTTATTTCTCTTTTCTTCACGGTGATTTTGGTCATTTCTATGCAGTGTTTTAGGTTTTATCGTTGTTTCAGTGGAACTTCAGGCAGAGTAGACATAGTAGGTCTGAGGAATTTGATATACTGCAACCGTCTGTTGACAGAAAATGAAATGACGTTTCTGCTTCTATACTGGAGCCTTATTGTCATATCTGATTTTATTAGAATTACACTTTTCTGCATTGGAAGATTAATTGTTTATAGATATGTTATACATGTGCTCAGGTAAATAGAAAATATGATACACAAACCTATTTATAGGGGATTGAGTATGTTACAACAAAACGAAATATGCAAATATAAGTCGCGGTGAAATGGAATGTATCAGAACTTCATTTTGGCATTTCGTAGGTAGTATGATATCACTAAAAATTGATGGCTTTTGGGAAAGGCATGTAAAATCCCTTTTCGCTAAAAAATATTCATACATCCAAATGATAAAGTTATGTGTAGGTCGGAGATTTAGATTTTTCAAAATGGGGATATCTTTTGTACTTGATGGCACTGAAAAAACAAGGAATGTGAATCAACTTGGGGCACCAGTATTATCCAGAAAGAGACATACAACAAGTCGTACTCCAGCCGTGGTAAGCTAATTGCGGCGTTTTGTAAGGGGTGAGAATCCACCAATACAAAAGTTAGGGGCAAAAGCCGTCCACATACTCAATACAACAGGGAACAACAAATCCAAGAAGGATTTCTGTCTGGAAAAGTGATACAAATTGCTTGCACAAAATTCCCGTTCATCTGTAGTATACTTCAAACAGCTATAGAGTGAAACTGGTATTCATGCTACTCTATATGAAGACATATCCGTCAAGTCACCGGATGCAACACCTATGAATTTCTGTGTGATTAGACTGTTGAAATTGGCGCAAAGAAACCGTCATGGTATTACACTAGATGCGTTTAAATGTGACGGTCAATTCCACTTTTCGTTGGTAAAGAATACCCCAAGAGTTGACAGTGGGTGGTGTTGACCAGTTGCCTTCTCTCTAGTCTATCACTTCTAAATTAGGGATGGCTAGTGCAGATAGCCCTCGAGTAGCTTTGCTCGAAATTCAACAAAAAAAAAGTCTACGTTTCGAAATTCAAGTAACAAGAATGTCATAACTACATGCAGAACATTAAGAAAAAGTCACATGATGATGTCTGACTAAAGATGTATTCTAAAATAGTTATAGAATGGTTACTGTTTCGGTCATTACAGAAGTACTAATTAAGCAAAGCATGTTCATAATCTCAATAAATCACCAGTGTTAAATAACAGGTATTGAAAGAAAAAATGAACACACTAACTAAGCCAATAAATTTTACGGTAAGCCTTAAGTCTTGGGCTCATATCGTTAAAAATCGGGTTTCGTTAGCACAGATTATGTAGCTTTGATCTTTACAACAAATAAAATTCATCGTAGATCTATTTGATACACTAATCATATATCAAATAGACATTATTAATAATTTCCGCGTATTCTTGTTCAAAATATTATAATATATTGCTATGTTTGGGAAAAACGTACAATACATCTCAGCCAACAGCAACGCCTAAAGAAAAGTTGATTAAAACCAAAGAAAAATTTGTCCTAATATTATTTCTACTTCCCATACTTAATTATCTGCCAAATTATAAATTAACTGGTAGATAAACCAGCACTAATAAACTCATGAGATACTAATCGTTTAAATACCAAAAATAGCAATCGGACATCTCATTCTAACGATACCAGATTCACTGGTAAAGCTATTGGACTTCAAGTGACTAATATCAAAAAAGTTATCCTTCTAACGATACCAGATTCATTGATGTAGCTGTTGGATTTCGAGTGACTGTAATAGAAGACTAACTTCTGTCTCGAGTTGTACTGGACTATGTTTCCACAAAGTATACCCGCAGATAAACAACTTAAATCAACGGTACGAGCAATCTGTAATAATATAAGACATTTTAACATTATCTGTGCATTCACATTGAGTTTTAGCTTTAGTAAATCATGAAAAATATGTTATTAAAAGTAACAACAAAAAACATGAGTCTTTGTCATATCTCAGAAATGTTTATATTGTTGTGTCAGCGAGGTCACGTGACTAGTGTCACGCCACCTGCTTTCTGGAAATATCTTGTTCCTTCGTGAATGCCCTAGCATTTACTAGATATAGGGTAGTCGGGTATATATAAGATGGTCACGGCGTGACAATATGTGTGTAGGTAGTGAGTAATTGAACTGCAGTCAGAAAGTATTGTTGAAGTTCGTTGTTATAGCGTTTGTTATAGAGCGACTGTTGAAAATAAGTGTACCGGTAAAATTATATTCAGAAAGAATAAACCAGTTTTATTAAGAAAGGACTTGTGTCGCTAAAGTTTCGTCGGAACGAAGTTACGGAAAATCAACTAATGAACGGAGACGTAACAATATGACCACATTGCTGGTGTTAAAACTAACACTAGATAGCAGCATAAAATTGAAGTATTGCAGCGTACAGTGACAGTTTTGGTACCCTTCGTGTAAAAGGTTTTAATTTTAGTTTTTTAGTAAAAATAAAATCTTATAAATGTATATCAGTATTACGGAAAGGGTAACATGGTAACAACAATTTCTATTATCAGGCGGAAATAATCCGACAGACAGAATTATATAACTGTCATAAAAACTTTTTCTAATTTCTTTATATGCAATACGCTAACATATTACAGTTATTGTAACGATTCATGCACGTGATAACGCAAAGATTAAAAACCCGAATCTAAATCGTACCGGGTAATTAACGTAATGTAAGCTAGAATGATCAGTAAGCTTGTGCGTTTGGGCTCTTAATGTTACATACTGTTACGACAGCGGCAGTCACGCGACGCTGGGAGCATGCGCGCTGGAGTTTTTAGAAGGATCATGACTTATCGAGGAACCTAGCAAATGTCCGAGTGTTTGCCAGGCGCCCTCTTTTTTAGTATATAAGCCCGGCAAATAAAGCCAGCGATAGATAGATTGAAGATATGGATAATTGAGTCAAGCGAACAGTAGGCACGTAAGTAAAGTGTGTGAATCACTGTGATTTATAGCGTGTGTTTATAAAAGTAGTTAAGTTTAAAGTGACTGTGGAAATTAAGTGTATTACAAAGTTTGTAACGAGAAAGAATACACTAGTTTTAATTAAGAAAGGACTTGTATCGCTGAAGTTTCTCGGAAAGGAATTATACCGGAAATTATCAAACGAGCAGATACATAACAGTACGTTCACAATATGTCAGCAAAACCCATTAGAAAACCGTAAGCTAGAGTTGAAAGTCACAAAAAAAAGACTTGCATTTAACTGGAAAGCTAAAATGAAGTTATGGCAGCTACGATATTTCCAACTTATCAAAGTATATTTTTCAACGTATTAAATACGATGTGAACACAAACCATGATGATGAAGAACGCTCAAAGTAAAACTGTATGGAGAGAAGAAGTTCTTGTTAAATTAGTTTAATGTGTGTGTGTTATTATAGCAAAGCCACGTCGAGCTATCTGCTGTGTCCACGATTTTTAGCGTTATATATCCGAAGACTTACCGCTGTCCCACCGGAGGTCAATTCGCTTAAATACAGTAACGAAAATATTCTGTAAAGCAAAAAAGGATAACGTAAAAGTTAAAGGTGGGTTCGCACAGCTTCAACAGAATTAAAATAAGTCATATAGATGTGTGAAACTCTTCGGTAAAACCGGTCAAAAATCTTTGTTATTGGGGAAAATATTTTGTAAAAAGTCCGGCATCTTGGTTTATTTAAAAATTGAACAGCAGTTTAATAGATCAGAATTCAACATGAAGTCCTACAAAGGCCTGTCTCATAGGAAAGAAAGACTGAATTACTTAGATCAGTAGCAATATAGCAAAACATAGAAGTTTAAGTATATCCAACATCTTCCAGTTTCGAGTGCTTCGTACATCATTATGGACAGCAACAGAAGCAAAAAAATAATAATAGCACATTAATTATTATAGATCCCAATCAAATGAAATGTGTGAAGGAGCAAATGAAACAATTTAAGGCCATGATAAGAGTAAAGATGCAGAAGAATCCTGTTGACTAGGATATTATATTGCCTTTTGTGCTTTTTGCATTTGAGAAGTCCCCCAAGCTACAAGAGGATTTTCATTCCTTGCGTTACTATATTGCAGAGGTGTTAAAGGTCCACTAGAACATTTTAAAATGAACTGGTCCAAACACAAAGCGAAGTCTCGATACACGTTAGCATATGTGACCAGCCTAAAGCAAAGGGTCAGAAGTTAGCGACTGAAGCTAGTCAGAAGAAGAAGGATAAACAAAGGCTTTATTACGATAAGAATGCTTGAGAATGTGAACTTAAGGTTAATCAATTAGTTGTGGTACTGGGCCCAGTATCCGAAAACAGCTTAGTGGCAATATGGATAAGTCCTTTACCTATAATCAAGTGTGAAGGTAAAGCATCTGGTAACGGACCAATGGTTCTACAGAGTGAAGAATGATAACACAAAACTGTTGCAATGGAGAGTTTAATATTACAGTAGGTTACAGACCAGCGAGGGGACATCGAAATGCAGAAATCGCGCTTGAATTATTAAGATCAGTCCGTGACCTTGCTCTGATTAAAACTAATATATATATCGTACATTTAGCTACGGTTAAAACTGGTGTGTGTGTGTGTGTGTGTGTGTGTGTGTGTGTGTGTGTGTGTGTGTGTGTGTAGTGTGTGTGT
>NW_013666095.1:96009-100082 GCF_000517525.1 Limulus polyphemus
AATATATATATATTTCATTTATATCCAGTTAAAACTGGTGTGTGTGTGTGTGTGTGTGTGTGTGTGTGTGTGTGTGTGTGTGTGTGTGTGAGTGTGTGTGTGTGAATATCTGGTTATGCAAATGAATGAAAGAATAAGAATTTGTGAACTTGTTGGTTTGAGCCTTGAATAATAAAGGTGGAATGGAGGAGAAAGAAGGTAGTTCCAGATTACCTGTGGACATATAAGACCGTCAATTGTATGTGATAAATGTAAATACAGCGTGAAATTATCGGTTTTCCTACATAAGACTGAGAGTGGTAAAACAGTCTAAAGAAGGGTGTGATGATACGTCGAAATTTTGGAACATGGGATAACATCGAGATCAGACACAGACAAGATTGAACACAATCTACACAGTTGGAAATATTCAGGAAAATAGGGGTGATGCGATACGAAGTTCAATTTAAGGTATAGCGGTTGGATACGTGAGAGATGAGAAAGCAGCTGGCTTTGGGTTTGTACTTAAACATTCTAAGTGGTTAGAAAATTATTGGAGGGAGAGGTCGCCTTTCTCGTTTAACGGCTGTGGATATTGTGGATTCCCCTACGTTTGCGAGCTGTTCAGCGTGGATTTTGATAAAGGGATGTAAAAATACAGGTGTTTAACAGAAGAAATAAAAACGACCGAGAGAGGTGAGAGCGAACAAATAAACCGATAGGGAGGCGAAGGAAGAAAACGATATGTTGTTAGTAAGAAACAAAATGTAGTTCTAGACCCATGTGTCATTGATTATAATAATAATAATAATAATAAACAGAAATTTATGTTTAAATTGGAACTAGTCACTTTCCAATAGAAATAAGTAGAACCTTAATAAAGTTGAAAGGACAAAGTCTCTTCGATGTCCCTAGATGTCGCCGCAAGCCATCTGTCTAAATAACAGACGACACTGACTTAAGAGATTATCGTCGTTTTTAGTATCAGAAGTTTCAGATACCCGGTTGTTTTGGATCAGGTAAAAAAATATAGCAAGTGTTTTTTGTTGTTGTTTACGTCCCTCTTATACTAAAACATTACGTTGTAAAACAGCTAAATAAAGGTTGTTTTTTTTCCAGAAATAGCAAAATTGCTTTCATATTTTCTATAATTAGAGTAATACACTTTGGTTGTATTATTCTAAACCTTAGCTGAAATGACAACGATCCAATAATTTCATCAGGGAGCAAACGAAAATAACTTACTAGCTGCATCATAAAGTCCAAGTCTGCTACGACACTGCTTATGTACCTGTTCTAAAAGGCTTTTCTATGCTTAAACAACAGTCCAAGTTAGTGCTTATTATTAGGATGAAATTTAACAAACATTAGACGTTAGCTAGATATTTGGTATTTTAACTTCGTAATTTAGTTCTAAGATAATCATTAATATTTTTGGTATTAAAAGTAATTAAAGTTCTTGTACGATTTATATATTTATACATTAATGAATTTGTTAATTTTGAATTTCTCGATGGTATAAAAATATAAGAGATGTTATCAGTTCTGATGTATATTAATGTTTTCAATAACTTTTACTAATAAGCTTATGATATTCCTATGTTTGTAAGCGTTTCACCTGATGTTGCTAGCCCATATCTGTACATCCATGAATGTTTAATATATGGTACTAAACAAGTAAATGGAATTTAACACCTGGCATTTGGTGAACACGACATTTATTTTTTCGCCTGCCCTAAAACAGAAACGGAACTTTCTTAGCTTCTGTATTTGTTTCTAAAATTATTTTAAGTCGTTGTAAAAAGAATGATACTCAGCATCTGTAAAAACCATAAAGAAAGGAGGCGCAGTCCATAAGAAATTAAAGAATTTTGCCTCGACGTCGACAGAAAAACGTTTCACTTGCCCACAGACAAATTATGGTATTCACAAAAATCTAACGAATAAATGTAGTCCATCTAGTTAACCTATTTTTTTTATTCACATAAATAAATAGACTTACACTCCATGATACAAAATTTACATAATAAAATTAACATTTTTACAATTTAACTGTGCACGCACGTGCACAGTAGAAAGGCTGTCATTTAAACTGTAAACTAACTTCTGTTTGCACTCTTAAAAATAACACAGATCTTTTTGATATTCAATATTTTTTCCCAAATTAATTAACGTTTGTTCAGTATTAGTTTTAGAAACAGTAAAGGGATAAGCGACTGATTATTACATTCAAGTTAAGCCAATTATATATAAAGTGATAAGATTTTCGAACAAAGTATAAACTCTGAACGAGTACACAAGTATTTCCTTATACAGAAATGTAAAACAAAAACAGAATACATAATTACAGAGTACAATATATCATCACCAATGCAGCTCAGAAATATTCTACAAGAACACTTACATGTTCTCAAAACACTTGCACAAAAAAAATACTTGTTTTAATACTAACAATTAACTCTCACATCTTCTAACTGTGCTCGATTTAAAATTACAAAACATATACACAGGAATAAAAAAAAAACAACTTAAATTTATGAAACAAATTTAATTTTTCTAATACAATAAAATAAATCAAACTTCAAAGTAAGGGCTTCCTAGAGGAAGTTTCTTTTGATTTAAAAACTGCTTGAATAAACAATTACCCAATTCACTTGTTAAAGACTTATTTTTCTGCACGATAAAAGCATAAGGAACGACGTACGCAACAATGATTACAACCAACTGCTAGAACTCGGTTTATATCATTCAAAGCAGTACGTATTAATGATAATCCAAGTTCACAGCCCCTAACTTGTTATATTGGTCATAAATGTCAGTTAAACTGATACACAGCGCTGATTACTCCAGACAAGAGTCAACTAATTTTTATACACCTTTAACCCTTAAAATGCTGCTCTAGGATATTAAAAACACCATTTTGGTTTTCTTGGTTAACACATGAAAGACGATTCGAAAGAAAGTAGCAATTTAAATTTCACTTATATATAACACACGCACACAGATTCTTGAACACTAGGTTCACAATTTCATTTTACAATCCTAAGTTCATGATTTCAAATTAAAACATGTCATTCGTTTAATCCACTCTGTCTTTAAACAAAGAAATGATACTAAGAAAAATAATAAACTTTAGCTCACTGGGTTCACAGATTACGAACATATTTCTACGCGGAAACAAAATGACCTTAACTGTATTATTCATGACTGTATTTTCATAAACATCTAAAGGGTCTCCGGAAATAGCTTCTTCGATTCCTATTAGTTTCTAGATCAATACAATATTGTTTTTTTTTGTTTTTTATACTGTCTGCAAATTGTGGAATTATCGTTGACATTATCAGAAACGTATGACAAGTTTAAAAAAAAAGAGCTTCCATCTTTGCCTCAACAAATATATCTAAAAACATATATAAACTTTTGTATATATTAACAGTTGTTTTAAATTTGTATCGGCAAATATGTACAATCGTTGTTATGTAAATAGTTAAAAAATAATTTCCGTTGAAAATCAAAGTACAATAAAACTTATTTCTGTATGTTTCAATGTTTTCGCCAGTCAGTAATTTTGGAAAGTACGTTTTCAAAATACAACAAATACGGATTATAAACCATTTACAATCTGAATTTTGACTAAAGTTAGTTATTGGAATAATAAAAAAAGAAAGAAAGAAATTAGTTTTGTGACTAATTTGTGCAATCTCACTGCAGCAATTTTACTACTGTATTGAGCTTTCAAATTCCTATCATCAGAAAAAGGGCACAAGACAAAATCATTCCAATGATCTGAAAATAAGATAAAAGGTATTTAGAAAAAAAATATATGATAAATAAATTTCATAGCTTTAATTAAAAAACAACAACAATAAAAAACAAGGGATGGGGGTCACAAAGTTAATACAAAAATGAAACTACACTGTACAGTAGTTAAAGATACTGTTTTAAGTGGATTTTCTCAAAACAAGAATCAGAAACTGGTGTAAAAATCTTGGTTTTATTTATATGTCTAAAACTGTAAAGAGTTTGTTTGTTTGAATTTATGCACAAAGCTACACAATGGACTATCTGTGCTCTGCCCACCACGGGTATCGAAA
>NW_013666095.1:100092-101527 GCF_000517525.1 Limulus polyphemus
TCGAAACCCGGTTTCTAGCGTTGTAATTCCGCAGACATGCCGCTGTGCTACATGGGGGGGGGGCAAAATTGTAAAGGGATACAGTAATATGTACTAAATATTCTCCATACAGTGAATTCAACTCAACATAGAGTTGAGCACGTTATGCTAAAATTATTTTTCATATGCAAATCAACAAGTCATCTGACAACCCTTGCCAAATATAAACTCACGGTGGAAAGGTATGTATTAAAACTACATTGACACAGCTTAACATTTCCTAAGTAAAGCGATGCTAATGAAAACTGATCGCTTTTGGAGCGCGTATGTAACAGCCTTTTCCGCTATAAAATACGCATACATTCATATTATAAGGTTTCTGTTTTTAATGCAACGCTACACAATGTGCTGCATCTGCAAGGAATCGAACCCTGGATATTAGCGTTACAAGTCCGTAAACTTACCGCCGACCCAATTGGAGGGACTAGATCAGAAATATGTATTCAGATCAGGGTTTTAGGATTTCCAAGACAAATATCCTTTGTACTTAATGGTATGGGAAAACGAAAATATATGGACCAACTTGGAATACCAAGTTCATTCAGAAATAAGCATGCAACAAGTCGTACCCCAACTGTGGTAAGAAAAATTCGACGTCTTGTAAGAGATGAGAATCTACGAACCTATACAGATATACTGTGCTAACAGATAGTTGAAATAGTTGCTGGGTAGCCTTTGTTCTCGTGCACCAAATGAATTATGGAAAGCCTGAAAGGAGGATTGATGTGCTTTAGACATCAGTTTTAGAACCGAGCCTTTTGTAATGGCATCTACGCTACAGAGTTATTATCAAAATGCTTGGTCGTCAGATAAAGCATAACTGGACGTGGGCGACAAACTGAAAGGCTTCAAAAGCGTTTTATTATAATGTACACAATCTCTGCAAACCAAACAAGTCAGCGTCCAACAATTTTAGTTTTGTAGAAGTCGAAAACACTCAAATTATTAAATGACGATAAAACAGCTGCATAATGTACACCTCCACCTCCACACAGTATAGAACGAAACAACCGAAATGGTGTGTATAAGTAAACACGTGCAGAATAAGCCATTAAGGTGACACCGAACACAACCGATTGTTCATCATCAGTATGATACAGGAAACCTTGTCTGTATGATCTAGAAATAGTATTTCTATGCACGTTAGGTTTAAAATAAAATTGGTCTTAAACATATTAGTGGATAAAAAGAACTAGCGGAACGTGAGATTATAATACGCTACTTACTGAAATCATAAATAATACTCAATGTTAAACTGGTACACAATTAAAAACATTTTATTTAGGCCTATCTATGGCCTTCAAAAAGTAGACGACTCTACATGTTTCGATGTTACTCCTCAGGATGACGTTGTAACATCGAAACATGTAGAGTCGTCAACTTTTTGAAGGCCATA
>NW_013666095.1:101537-102374 GCF_000517525.1 Limulus polyphemus
TGTGTACCAGTTTAACGTTGAATATTATTTATGATTTTAACTTTATACACAAGTGCCAAAATACTATAATTACGCTAGTTACTGGTTTCAGTTTTTTTTTTTTAATATATAGTTAGCAGAGAAGATAAAGGAAGTGAACATTGAGGAATTATGTGTAAAAAAAAAACATTTAAATTTGTTGTTTATAACATAAATGAAGATAAAATGTAACAGTTAATGTTCATGTTTACAATTTGGTTTTTCAATGTTTGAAAACGTGTCAAAGCACGTCTACCAGGAAACTTTCCAATTATTAGTAAACACATTAGTATAAACAACAAATTATATGGGATAAAAGTGATCATGCGTAAAAGTTTCAAAATACCGATTTTAACAATGGGTAGCATGTGGATCAAAACATTACGTAAAGGTCTAACTTACCATAACACATGCGATTCCTATTCCTATACCACCCACGACGATAGCGTGATCTTTTACAAAATCCTTTAGTTTCTCGTAGCATTCCTACATATGAAAGAAGATAATATCTAACTTAAAAAACAGTTTACGAAAGTAACTGTCATCACGTTTATCTTACTTAATACTATGTTAATACACACACACAATACAAACATCCAACACCGGGGCACAAATCATCATGATGCATTCACTTTAATTTTTAGCTCTTCCAAATATTACTAATATATATATATATATATATCAATTACATTAATTGTCAATAGGCAATCAAGAACAGTACTCTGTATGTATGTGTGTATGTATGTATGTATGTGTGTGTGTGTGTGTGTGTGTGTGTGTGTGTGTGTGTGTGTGTGTGTGTGTGTGTGTGTGTGTGTG
>NW_013666095.1:102703-104974 GCF_000517525.1 Limulus polyphemus
GTGTGTGTGTTTATTTAAAAGTACACAAGCTTAAGATATAATCTTACTAATATAATGGAGTTGTTTACGATAATGTGAACCTAACACATTACCATGAAATAAGAATTAAAGAATCAATAAATTTGTCTGTTGAATTTCGCTCAAAGCTACTCGAAGGTTGCCTGCGCTAACCATCCCTAATTTTGATATGATAGACTAGAGGGAGGGGGCAGCTAGTCAATACCGCCCACTTACCTCCAACTTTTGTCCTGATCAGTGGATTTAAACGACACTCTTATAACCTACCCGCGACTCCAATTCCACATTTCTTTTCTTGTTTTTGGAATAACGGGCCCAATCTCAGATCTACAGTCTGGAGTGTTAACCACGGGGCCGCGCTAGAGAACTAACGTAAAACTAATAATCACTACAAAAAAATTCAATAATAAACATAATAGCATCATGATGAACACAGGGAGAGTGAATCCCCCCCCCCCCACCTACACACATTCCTACCCACCCATACACATAAATGTACTTCTCACAAGTCATAGTTAACTGGCACAAATTTGACGTGATATAGCATTTTTTTTTTAATATGCACATACCAGTAGAAAAGAACGATGTTAATTACTACTAATGTACTACACGATTGTACACAAAAGGGAGAAACCTGATGTAATGCTTTATCATATTTTTAAAGTCTGGGTAATACGATTGATGGGTGAAAAATAAACATGAAGTCTAACCTATCATTACCATTCGATTCATCACTTATCACTCTTAAGTAGTAAGTTAAATCATTTTTAAGTTCTTGTTTCAGAGGATATAAAACTTACTATTACTACATACAAAAATCACTATACGATATTCTTAAACAAAAATAAATACTTTATCTAATTTCCATGTTAGGTATATAATATATTCTACTACTAGAATCAAGTCATACACTCGTCCATGTCGTGTCCGGAGAAGGGTTCTGTTGACATTGGAGTACCACTGCTTTAGATTTACAGCAACTACTTGGGACCTGGGGCCCCTTCATTCTGAAGTTTTGATTCATGTCCATCCAAATCTTATATGGCAAGTAGGAACTATCACCATCAGGTTTAATTCCACAACATTCAAACTGAAAAAAAACAATACAATAGTTAAGTAAATTTACTCAACGTAAGGTGATTAGCAGAGTTACTATCTATACATTATCACTTCAAAGTAGGGTTTCCGTGTTGTTGTATAACAAATTTTCCTATTGAATTAATTAATTTAAAGGTTATTTTAACATCGCAGTAGTTATGTATAAATAATTTCAAAATTTGCTTGACTGATGAATTTCCTCGTTACAAATACGTTAATTTAGCAAATATTTCTCGTGCAACCTGCAGTTTATTTTCATATACAACTGGAAAATAAAACACAATAAAGACGCACACTGAAAGCAGCATTACATTATACCTTTGTCTGCACTGCATCCCAAGCTTCTGTTACCGGGGTGTCATTCATGTACTGTTTGACCGTTTTCAACATCTCGGTATGCATGTGTTCCTCCACCTGGTGTTTAAGAAATTTTATACATATAAAAAAAATAATTAACAGAAGGAAAATATATATATATATATATTCATTCAAGCATGAGAAAACTTCTGTAATAAATTTTATTCAAAAATAGTTTACCCTCCTATAAGCAAAAAAAAATTAAAGTTCACCGATAAATACTGAAATTACAGTGGGGTACATCTAATATCATTTGATAAAATTCAATTTCCTTATCTAACAAACCGGAATCGCACAGCTAATAACATAATATAGTAAGTAATAGTCTTTTAGAAAGAATTTCTCTACCAGACAGTGAACCCTGAATCTATGTGATTATATTCGGCCGTTGCATTTTTATTATTTTTATAGTTTGATTTTCTGGCACTATCATAATGTGTATTATGTTTGGCACCTCGTATTATTCCTTTAACTTCGGAAAAACTGAATTTTTTCTGTACATAGATTTAAAAAATTAACAATTTAAACTTAATATTTTAATGTCAAGATAATTTAAGAATAATAAGTACGAATTATTGATATAAGCAAATAATCACTTGTTTATTCTCCAAGATCTACCCCAGACATGTTAAAACATAGCAACATTTTAAATCACGTCTAATGTTATTTTTGTACTTCCTGTATGACGTTTGTTGGTAAAGTTAACATTTCAATATTCATAAGTGTAACGACACCTTGCTTTAATCCCTTGTTTACCAAAAAAGCGTGCTTGATAACTCTGCAATTTTTATTCAAAAG
>NW_013666095.1:104995-111792 GCF_000517525.1 Limulus polyphemus
AAAATTTTCGAATTTTTTCCTGGGTTCCTAGGTAAGTACAAAAATGTCTGGTCACTAAGGGGTTAATTTTCGATATAGTTTAAGGTGTGAGATTCAAGGTAAAGGTTTTTTATATAACCCAGCACGTGCATATATTTCTAATGCAAGATTTTATTATTGTTACTTATAGAAGCATGAATCTAATAATAATTCTCACTGATGTCAAGCAAAGCATAGATTGATTTTGGTTCATATCTCGACTTTATACAAATGTTACAGCTTATTTGCTAGAGCAAAGCATGTTGCCTCGTCCATTTAGACCAACAGTTTACGAAACACTAAAAACTTATCAATCTCTGGTGAAAGTGAAATTCATTGTAACATAACTTCCTTTCACTTTTTTACAGTAATGATGGTTAACTTTTCTAAGTTGACTAACAATAAAACCCCTGATAGTAATGAAACTTCGAGTTTGTTTGTTTTTTTAATGTAAAGAATTATACATCGTTTATAATAGCTTAATATTTTTAAACGAACAGTAAATAGCACTAGTTAAACTTCACCGTAAGTTGTCAACAAAAAAGCATACAACTTAGAAAAGAAGATACGTTTATTTAAACAAAGAGTGTTTGTTTGGTTGCTTCAGATTTTTCGGGTAAAGCTACACAAAGCGCTATAATTGTCATTAATTCTGAACTAACAGTAGAAAAAAGGCAACTAGTGAACAGCACCCACCGTCTAATTTTTGGCTATTCTTCTTTGATCGAATAGTGGGACTTGACCACACCCCTGTATAAAATCTGCTTTTGCGGTAAACAGATGCGAACCAAGAATCTACGGATTCATAGTTCAAGCTTGCTAAGCACTAGATCAACAAACATGTCGTGATTAAAATAATATTTGGTGATACACTGACAGGATAAACAATCGATAGGATAAAGGATTACTGTTACACATAGAATTCCAAACCAAACAGTTTATTTAGCAAACCATCCCTTCTGCTATTGAACGTTAATGTTGGGGCTTCCGGTTGTGTAAATTAACGTGTATGCCATTTTTCTTCTTTACCATTATATTCTATTAACTATTTCACATATTCAAAGAACTTACTTCATTTCTGAAGACGAAGCCTAGGATTCCACCCACAAGCATTGTGATAAATATCATTAAAAGGATAATGAAGAACTGAAAAAAAAAATATCTTATTAAATAGTGTCTCACATTCTACAAGTTTGATAATACATAAAGTGAAAATATCAGGTTAGAAATTACTAAAAGTCTCGGTTACATGTTGATCGCTAAATTTTTATGTAAACCTTCACTGAATATTTCCCCAACAGTGACAACAATCTATAAACATTAACTAAGGTAATCAGTATTTGGTAATTTACTCTTTCCAGTAAACTGAAACGTGTACCAATATCTACTGTAGATATTGTTCATCTATAAACAGTTACTTTGTCGTTTAAGTGATATTTTCACTTCTACGTATTACTAGTAGATTGATTTCTCAGTTTTCAACCCTGAAATATCTACGCTAGGTGTTCTTGAATCTTTCCTCAAACAAGCAGACTCTGTGAAAAACATAGTTTGTTATCGTTAAGTGAGTAGACTGGGGGGGAT
Organism: Limulus polyphemus; assembly: GCF_000517525.1. Taxonomy (NCBI): domain Eukaryota; kingdom Metazoa; phylum Arthropoda; class Merostomata; order Xiphosura; family Limulidae; genus Limulus; species Limulus polyphemus. The sequence continues at coordinate 106,598 of NW_013666095.1, forward strand.
CCTTACAATATAACATGAAAGTATTGTAGAACAGTCTACTGAATGGTTTTTGGCCAATAAAATTTCCATTAAATAAGATATAATCGCTAAATTTAAAGATATGTCCAAATCCAAGACTTTCAATTCAAAAGCTCCTATAAATAACAAACAAGATCTGGCCAAGCCAGTGCTGTGAACACATTCCAAATTTGACCAAATCAAAAGACTTAAATATTTACAACTGATGATAACATTGTTAAACTCATAAAATGTTACAAATTGAACAAAATTTATTTCATAAGAATGGTTGCAACATAAAACGGTGTTTAAAAGAGGATAAATTACGTTCAAATGAGACTTGATGTATGTTTTTTTTAGTCGCACCTTTAATCAAGGAGAAAAACCGTATTCTTTGTGTGATATCTAAGCCTAATTCATTAAAATTAAAAACTTAAGTCAGCATATAAGACATCAGCCATTGAGAAGGCATGTAAATTATCGTAACCTGGAATATAAAGTATGAAAAACAAGCGAATATTTAAAGTTATTTGACCTCCAATCATAAATAAAAGAAACTTTATTTATCATACATGGTCCTCGATCAGGTAGATGAGATAATTCTAGCATTTATACGATTAAGCCATTAAAAACGAACTTTGAGATTCAAGAGGATATAGACCCTGGTCATGAAAACTTCAGGTTCAATACATTTGTACTTATTCGTGTGTAACCAACAATATGTTTGTCCTCCCCCCACCCACACAACACACACACATTTCATTTTTTTCGATTAAATTGCTACGTTAAGTGTCTCATTGCTTTAAATCACTTACTGAAAAATATTACACCTGTGAGTTGAAGACAAAACAATATATTAGTGTTTCAACAACAGATATAAAATAGTAAAACAAATTTTATTTTTATGGAAATAACTTTAACCGTTTCTGAAAACGTAAGAGATGAAAGGTATCTTCAAAATTACAAAGAAATCCTCAAACCAGTTGACCCGAAGTTTTGGCCCCATCTGTACCATTAATTACTGATCAACGAACCAACGCATTGCGAGCCATCTGATTAAACAGGCTGGAACACTAGGTCTCTAACAAACGTGTTTTACCAAACGATGGTTTATTTAAATTTTTACGCTTTAACTTTAGATTTTAAGTGAATGAACTAATCAAAACATAAAAACAAAGAACGTATTGACTGAAACCTGGACAAAATAATTGTACGTAGATGTTATCATTACAACATCGCAACAAGTTCATTTTTATCAAAAGAAAATAAAAATCAGGATTTTCTAAATTTTCTAGTTTTATATTTTTATTATTCTAACAAGCTCTAAAAGCGCACAAAAATATTCTATGCCCATACATTCGTTTTTTTTTTTCACTCTCACCATCTCTACTTTCTTTACAAATACTTACCGTTAAAAGCATACATTTAATTTCTTTCAGTGCCCCCATACATCCTAGAAAAGCTATAATAACAGCTATTAAACCAGTGGCAATAAGAATAGCACCGGAACTGACGTACAGGTTACTGCCAAGAAGTCTTTCCATGAACGCCTTGTCTGCTAGCGTCCATATTCCTATGGCAAAAACTACGATCCCGCCAACCTGGATAGAGAAGAAAAACAGGAATGTTACAAACGAGCCATAGATAATGTGTGGTTATAATAAAAAAGTTTAAGCCTTTAACTACGCAGTGAATTATATATTTTATTGAATTGCCCATAGAGTGAGTGTTTCGTTAATTTCTTGGAGTGCTCACTTCGGTCAACTTGAGTGTTTTCTTTATCTAGGGGGTGTTGAAACTCCTATTTTACCCAATAAATTAGCATTTCCTGGAGTAACAATAGCCGTCGATTTATTATTAACACACACACACGATTTCAAGTTCCACTTAGTTTATACAAATACACAAGTAAAATCATTGGAGGTTTTCTTTAAAAGTCAAATTTATTTAATTACAGGACTCCACGATTGGAAGAGAGGAGATCCTGTGCTTTGTCTGGTGCATTGTGAGTAAATAAGTGAAAACTAAGACTAACACAGTGAAAGTCTTTGTGTGGCATGATTATATATATATGCCACTTACTAAAAAAAAAAAAAGTCAAATATAGCGCCTTTGCTACATTAATACAATTTACAACGAAGTTCCTGTAATTAATTCACTCTAAGACTTAGTCTATGCTTCTATTATATCATTTGCGTTAAACCACCGGGCTAATGTTCCTTCCAAAATCATTGGAAAAGCGAAAGATAATTTAATATTTCTAAAGAGACTTATTTTTTGACTACCCACCCATCTCTCTATTATATATCTGATCAGCCAATTATAGTGGCTACACCTAGATGGTATGGAGTGGTCTTTTGAAATAGGATGAGCGAGGACTTTTATGGATAGATCTCCAGACATTGTTGTTCCTATATAATATCTACTCAGCCTCAAGGTTGCTTCCAAGTACATAAAAAGTACAGTTTGTCTCAAAAACAATTGTTCATTTTCGAATTTAAGCACAAAGCTCAACAATGTGCTATCTGTGCTTTAGCCACCACGGGTATCGAAACCTGATTTTAGCGATATAAGCCCTCAGACTTGTCGCTGGGGGTGGAAACTCTTAATCAAGCCTTGTCCTTGAATTGAGTTTGGTCAAGGATATACTTAATATCTCATGTTAGGTTTAACGACTCGTATTTATTTTTCAGCCAAATCATTCTGACTACAGATTGAACTAAAAAGGGTAGACTTTAAAATAAGGTCCAAGTGGATAAATGTAAAATGGGGCATTTTTAAGGTAAGTAAAAAATAAGCTCTGTGTAAACTTTCACAAGAAACGGACAATGTGAATTATCAATTGATACATTATACTCACCAAGATTAATAAATTGGCTGTAAACATGGCATATCTGATAGCTTTTCTGCAACCATCAAACATTTTGAAACTGTAATCGAAAAGAAAAATGCCAGTAAATAAAACGTGTACCCAAACTTACTCTCTTAACTTACACATTTCACTTTTTCACACACTAATATTTTATAACGTTAATATTCACAATTTCATATGTAAACTTACAAATGAATAGGTTATTAAAACCATTTTACTTCAGAATCATCAGTTGATTTGATGTGCCTAGACTGAATAGCTAAAAATAAAAAGATTAAGCAAGAAAAATAGCCCCATTCTTCAAGTATTATATCTTTCAAGTGAAATTTCGGGACCAAAATTAAAAATACTTTCCTGTAAATGAATTTAAAAAAGTAAAATATATATACGTTTTTTTTTAAAAGTTGAATTACTGTAAGTTGTCATCATACTAGTTGCATTCAATATACACGTTTCAATGTTTGCGCAAAGTAATACAAGAACTATCAGCGAAAAGCTGTCCTTAAACTTTCATCAGCACCCACTGCCAATTCTTGGGCTACTCTTGTCCAAAGTAAAAGTTGAATTTGCCAGTCACTTTCGCAACTCATGCGCACGGCATGAAAATTAGGAAGCGAATTTTTGCAGCATCAGGTCGCAAACCATGAATTCTCGAACTTACAGTCTGGACACGTTAATCACAAACCACGCCGACCCTTAGGCTATAATCACATAAGCTTATGCAAGAACTTACAAGAGTTAAATGAAGATCACCATCTTAGTGCGTAAACGAAGAAGGCTATCTCAAAAAATGATTGAGCACGTTTGTCGTCTCATGGATGACTCGCGATGTCTAGAACGTGTTCGAATTAGGTGAACACTTGAATCTCAATGGCGGATTAAAGGTTTTGTTGTATCATTTGGGTAAACGATGGATATGGAAAGACAATTTCTTACTAATCTTTGAGAAATATGTGCATCTCCCAGGGTTAATGTCCGGCAAAAGGTGATAAAATTCCTAATTGAATCATTTGAACGTACTATGTCCACACCCTGGCAAGATCCATTTTTGAAAAAAATCAATCATTCAGCTATCCCCCTTCCCAAGAAATATAGGGACTTAGCTTTGCCCCTGACATCTCCAAAAATGGTTTCAAGTAGTAATGAGTACATTTTGAAACCTACAAGCGACTCCAAGCGACGTCAACATTAATCAATAGTCACTTTCAAATATTAGATTTTAGTATGTACTAAAACTGTCTACCCCCTTTCTTCATCTCCTACAATGTAACGCTTGGTTATTTGGGGTTGGTTTTCCTCGAATTTTACCTTTCTTCTGTACAATTATCCTAGTCAGCGGTACAGTGTTAAATTAAGCACTTATTACGAGCTTTGAACTTGTATAAGGAAATGTGTCAGGATTATTAGTAAGTAGGCGTATTTTCTCCGACTTGTTTCACTTTTTGCAATTTTAATTATGCTCGAGTCAACTGACGTATTGTAATAGTCGTTAATATAAACGTGTTGTTGTATCCATTCTGCCTAATAACGTGCTCTTTGTAAAATGATTGTTTTCTATAGTTTGTTTTCCAAATAATAACATTTCACTTTAGTTTTGTGTCTGTTTCTTGTCCTTAGTTTACCAATATTCCTGTTCAAATATAATGCCTTTATACTAGATGTACTTGCGAAGGGTCCCGGAAAGTGTTCAGTTTCAAGAGTAAATAATGAAAAAATTAAGATTAACAAATATTTTTATTTCCTGCTTTTCAAGTTCATATGACATGCTGTGTTGTAGCCTACAGAGTGCATAATTCTTCTCATGATTCATGGCCTGCTCACGTTTTACTGACGTCACGTTAAACGTCCCTTATGTGATGTCTTTTTAGTGTCTACTAACTGACTGACAGACAACACACTACTGCATAGTGGTGCGAGTGGTTAAAACAGGTGACCCCCTCCAGGCGGCCTTCGGTGCTCTTTCGGGGAAACTATCTTGGAATGTTTGCAAACTATTCATGACCTTTCAAATTTTGATGTAAATAAATGTCATTCGCATATGATACAAAAATGTTAATGAACACCATGTCTTAATAAAAACAATGCAAGTTTCTGTCCACATAAATAAGCCTAGATTAGAAATTCTCAATATTTTCGATGTTTTTTGTAACTCAAAGAATCTACGAGTCTCGCTTCTCTGTAAAGCACAGTTGCTACAAATTCTTGAAATTCTATATAAATATTCACTGTGGTGAATAGAAGATATTCAAAACTCCATATATATATATATATGTGTGTGTGTGTGTGTGTGTGTGTGTGTGTGTGTGTGTGTGTGTGTGTGTGTGTG
>NW_013666095.1:112722-137832 GCF_000517525.1 Limulus polyphemus
TAGACTAGGTATAAGGTGCACAGATTATAAATGTCTGATTTGGGAATCAACATAATGTTAACACTGATGAGGATGAAATCTTATTTCTGTGGTAATGCTTGTATGTATTATTCTCTAGAATATACAAACCGTTTCAAACTGCTATTGAAACATTTTAACAAATGACGACGTGGGTGTGAGATAATACCAGGTAACATGTGCTCTGACGGAGCTACTTAAACATTTGTATTCATTTATTTAATAACGCAGAATGTTCTTATCCACTGGTTTAGAACCTGACAAGAACAAAATCATTTCGCTTCAAAAGTTCGCTTAGTAAGTTTTCCACATTGGGCCTTGCCTATTCATAGACGCTCATTATTCCCAAAATGGCTTGTAACATTCTAAATTATACCACGAAATATCAAAAATACAAATTGCGCTAAAGCACTCGGAACTTTACTTCCTATAAGACATCACAAGTAAAATCATTTCTGCCTTAAAATTGTATACAAAAATAATATTCAAGTTTATTCCGATAAATGTTTGCCATTTCTCTGTAGAAATCTAAATGCAGACCTGCTCTCAAATAAAAGTTGAAAAATTGGCTCATTATTTTACAATAAATTCAATTCAGATTAGATTACAACTTTACGAGAATTTAAAAAAAACAAAAAAGAAGTACTTAACCTCTTCCACAGATTTACCCAAATCCCCATTTCGTCACTAATTTCCTCTGGTATTACAAGACTTTATTGCACATCTAACAAATTTTTAGTCCAGTAATTTACCTTACTGACTTAGGCCCTGAGGTTATAAGTTCCGTGATTCGTGTTCCGTTGGCACAAAAAAAACGTTTTAAGAGTGGCGGACCCCACTGTTCGTTCTAGCAAGAACAGCTTATGAGTTGGCGGTGTTCTTTAGCTTCTTTCCCTCTAGTCAAAATTAGGGATGGTTAGCGCAGATAACCCTCGTATAGCTTTGAGCGAAATCCAACAAACTGATTTTTATTTCCTTGTTAAAATACTCATGTTAAAGAGCTGACAAAGACATTGTGTGAAATTGCTATTTTATACTTAAATTATGTAGAGGACCCCAGCAGTAAGTAGTGGAATTAACTTAAAAATTTGTGGTATTTAAATGTATTTGACTCGTATGTCAATAAGGTCCATGTAAGTAACAAAGTCACAGAGTACAAGGAATACGATGAACAGATACTTAAAAAACAAAAAATAAAACTAGTCATTGGTAATTTTAAGGTTAACATTTATATTGCGATGACTAACGTTAAAGACATGTTGAATCGTCTGCTCTTGTCTTCTAGTTTTGTAAGCAACATGTCGGACTCTTCGGTGTAATGATCGCCCTTTCTCAAAGTTAAGAAATTACCTATCTTAGTAGAGGCTAAACGCAAGAACTTTAAATGAAATTTTGTATGGAACCCGTAACACGAGGAGCAGGGTTCTCACTCAAAACCGAACGTAATCCCCCCCCCCCAATATAGTGAGAAACGGCAAAGTAAAATTTCTCTACTTTAGTGGGTAATGATGTGCGACTAATCTTTACAGATTAATGAGGCCAATAAGTAAAAGTAAAGATCACATACTAATGGTAAAAACTCAAAATTTAATTTATAAGATACGTGATTCAATCCAAATTGTACTAACAAAACAAAATTAAACCCTTCCCACCTCAAAATTAGTTTTATTAGTTTCCTCGGCCCAGTGATAAACGTGCCAGATTGTGGATTCAAGATAACGGTTCTAGTTACAGAAAAATAAAACTCACACTCCACACTTGGGGGTAGTGGGTGGTGTTGATTAGCTGCTTTCTCTCCAACCTGTCACTTTAAATTTAGGGTTGGTTAGCGCAGTCAGTCCTCGATGAGCTTTGCGCGCAATTCAATAAACAAAAAAATCCTTCAAATTTTAAAATATATAGTATTTCTTTGGAATCCTTTACATTCATACATATTTAAATATGTATATCTAATCCTTAAAACTAATTTAGAAAAAGTAGAAGTTGTACGAAGTAATTACGCTTATTATTCAAAGAATCCAATCGTTTTGTTTTTTTGTTGTTGGGAAATCCTGCCTCAATCTGTCATACTACGCTCAATTAATTTTTCAGGCAATTCAAAATAAGGCTGAAAATGACGTGTTTAGCTTCAGCTATCCGGCTGAGTCTATGAAGAATACAATTAGATTATCAGCAAAACAAACTGCTCTTCCATATATTAATCAATTCACATTAAGAAGTTTCCAAGGGTATAATATAAAAACACATAAGGGAAGTGTTAAAAATAGTCATTTATTTACTCACCTTTACTCTAGTGAGTTCTTTAAACAACCAGAATCCCTTCACGAACCTTTGGGGTTAAATGGTTGGTACCTGAAAAAAAAAAAAAGAGTTTACTTCATGCAATAGAAAAAGAAAGAAATTAAGTTATATCCAGTAGCTGTAAAGGTCGTATTTCTTACTCATTCGTAAATTTTACGTGAAACTTCACTATAGTTAAAGTATAACAGTCAAAACTCCAAACAAACTGTGACCAGCTGTGAAGAAAGTACGGACTGACAATATTGAAAACTTTGCGCCCCTCAAGTGGCATTAATCTCCATTCCCATGAATGGAGATTAATTTGGAACACGTTCGTTGATGCGTGAGTTATAAAGTTGAAAGCGTCCTACAAACTGTTCGCCATCTTTATAATGCGTGTTATTTTCTTGTAAACCTAATGACCTGCCGTGGAGAAATCATTATTACACAGATGGACCCAAGAAATTCGCAGCGATTGAATTCAGTCATGTGTGCAACAATTCAACGTTCCATAAGAAACATCAAGTGGCAGTGGAACAACTTTAAATCACGTTACTGTCATTTGTCACGTTGTAATTACTTTTCTCGTTTACTTATTCATTTGTTTGTATTTTTACATAAGTGTTAAATGCCAGTCTTTTTCGAGAGGAATTAAGATTTATTTTGAAGAGTGAGTATGTAGTGTAATTTAAGGAACGACTTAATAGTTAAATAAGGTGTCTGAATAATTTTTGAAAAGTTCTTTATGTAGAACTTTTAACTCACAAAAAAAAAAAGAAACCTCGAATACGACCTTTTTGTTTTGTTTTTATTTCTGCTGGCACCTAAAGTTAAACCTCTTGTTCTGCAAGTCTCGACCTGTTCGTCAAGCATTTCTAACCATAATGTTGGTTTGTGGAATAATCTTTAATGTTAAGTTTTGCTTCGATTATTTGAGTTTGTATAATATGATATTAACCGTACATGCGCTCAGATCAATACCAAATGCTACCGGTTGTGTTTAGTACAACACCTCTTACACAAAGGAACGTTCTTACTTAAGCACAAATGCGTTCAACAATACCGCAAATACTTTGAGTTTTCCTGGTAAGCTTACCTTATTTTACGCAAAGGCGTCCATGAATATTGTTATTGAATGAGCACAATATGATAAAAAAAAAGCACAATTAGAAGCGAAAAATACCGTACCAAGAAAACTACAATAAAACAAATTAATCTTAGTTCAGAGCAGTGTTGTTTTGTAGTTGTATCTATATTTGAACGGGGTGAACCATCCAGCTACACCGAAATGTAAAAGCGCTTAGTAACACCCATGAATTACGAATTTCAGAAATAACATATCATCTTTGTATTAATTAACGGCACCAACTTAGATGTCACGTGCGAATAAAACCTTTCAGAAGTGTTTATAAAGGTAAAAATGATCATGACAAGCATTAGCGGCTAGCCTTGAATCTAAACAAACAAGCGGGTTTTGCTGCCTCAGAGGTCACCGATGAAAGTGGGATCAGGAAAACTATTTTCCAGTATGTGGCCTTCAAATGAGATTGTCAAAATTGCATTAAAAACATTTTCCTTTGACGCAAAACCTAGTTTTCTACGTTGATTCACACCTATCAAGTGTTTATAAATATAAGGATGATGTTATGTTGAAAAGTAAGATACATTAACTAAATCCTGTATCCCGAGATTTTTTAAGTTATAAATGTTTTCATATAAAGAATGTTTGTTAAAAACCTGGAGTTTTTTAATATTCCAATATATATGAAGTGTTATGGGATTAACCAATTAAAAGAAATTTCGGCTTCTACCACCATATGTAATCTTTCCCAGGACATTATTGAAGACGACAGCAGATCAGGAGAAGAGTAGATTATAAAATAATTAGGGATTAGAACCTAGAAAAGTAACTAATTACTAATTTGACTTAGGAGTTTTCGTATAAGCTACTAACCATGACAAAGAAGTGCGTATTAGTTATTCAAATACATCTGGTCGAACAGTTTGGTTTCAATTATTCAGTTTTATTTATATATTTAAACACTGAGTTCTCAAATTTAAAAAAATGAACGATATTGATTTACTTTTAGTATTTACTAATTTTAACTAAGTCTTTCACTATTTCTTCAGTAATTATTTACAATGTAACCTAATTTCCTATGCCGCCTCCGTTACATTGGACTTAAAACCTATGTTATTTCACAATAATTGCATAATGAGATGTAGAATATTGTTACGACAGCGATAGTCACGTGTTACCGGTAACACGTCATGGGTTTCTGGAAGGATCATGACTGTTCCCAACAACTCTAGTCTTTTCTACGCGTCCTCTATTTTAGTATACAAGCCGGCAAATAAAGTGACGGCATAGATAATTGCAGATACAGATAATTGAGTCAAGTGAGCGGTAGTGACTGTAAGTAAAGTGCGTGAATCGTTGTGAATTATAGCGTGTGTTGAAGTTAAAGAGACTGTGGAAATTCTGTGTACAGCAAAGCTGTATTAAGAACGAATAAACTAGTTTTATTTTAAAAAAAAAGGATTTATATTGCTGAAGTTCCTCGGGAAGAATTTATACCGGAAATTAACAGACGAGCAGAGACGTAACAATATCACACTACACACGTGCAACCTACAAGTTTCCTTGTTTTGCCATTAATAAAATGAATATATTTGATTTTGATATTATGTTTTTGGAAACTAACCAAAAATACTTATAGAAACATGATTTCCATGCTATTATATATAGAGTCTTATTAGCAGTAACCTTGCGAACCTTATAAGGGTACTTCATGCTTTCCTTACGAAAAGCATTCGCCATGTTGTTTGTTGACCCCCAGTTACAAGGACGAAATCACATTCTGTCTAAAGTTCTAAATATTAAAGCTGATGGGAAAACTTGTTCAAACTATTATGGTCTCTTACTGCCTGATGATTTTTCTTTCTTTTGGAAAACTTACGTTACAAACATATGCGAGTACTTCACCTAGGTAGCAAATAATAATAATGAGAGTACGTTGAGATCTAAGAATCTTATTAGTATTTTTTACATTAAACTAGAATTAAAATTAATTTTACACAGCGCGTAGAGAAGCTGATGATAAACTCTGCCCTTTCGTAAGAATCCGAACACCCCTTGACTATGGACGACCCGCCATACTTTTGAAAGGAACACAGTAAGATACATCAAGCAGCAACGCCGGAAAAGCTACAAAACTGTAGAGGTGTGGGTAAGACCAGCCAAAACCAAAAATTTTGATTTTTTTTCAAAGCGAGTTAAATATGATAACTGTTGCTCCAGTAAACATGTGAACTAATTTTCAGATGTCCATCGCATGTACACAATGTCCGAGTCACCAAAAAAAATGCGACAACATGACACAAACTTTTGAAAAATTGTATGATGTATCGCCACAAATGTTCTCCGAAATGAAATTATAACTTAAATACTAAGATTTAAAATGTTCTTTTGAAATATTTTTATTAACATTTTTTGGAAGAAATAATTTAAAAAAAATCGAAGATTTAGCTTAACTGTCGATTTTTTGGCCGCTTATAATCATAATTCAGATTGTGAAAATAAATTTCTCGTCCACGCAGTGACAACTTGTAAATAGTTGATACAAAGATGGAAATACGAAAAGTTACAATAATTTATAATCCCCCCATTGTTAAATCAATAAATGTTTCATTAAAAAAATCATCTCCATTCCCTGTTTCATTTGTTAGTTTTTCACGCTTCCAGCACTTTTATTTTTTCTCTCTCTCAAATTTTATGTTACAGTTTTGTTGTATTCTGTATACACTACGACAGTACTAATCTAAGCGATGTGTATAGGCGCCAGAGACAGGAGAGCCAACGAGCAATTGCCCATCAATTTTTTAAAAAGGTGGATCCTGCTCCCACTTGTAAATTTGGTAATGTGCAATCTACTGTTATTTAGAACCATTCAGAAACATTTGGAACTTGATGGCACAACATATGACAAAATATTCAGGTCAGTAGAAAGTCTTCGCAATTGACGACAAACTTCTTACAGAACTGTTTAAAAAAAAAGTGTTAAAAATACCAATTTGCATTTAATACGGTCATCTGAACTGGCACTATTTATTATGTCTTTGCTTTATACTCTCCATGAATATAGGTTGAGTTAAGCAAAGCATTTATTGTAAATCTTCCCTAAAATATTGAAATTGTGTCCAAATATGGGTCCAAGGTCAAGCAGATTAAAAGTTCATCTATGATTATGTTGCGTGAATTGTGAAGAATGGTGCGTTTGTGTGTATTATGGGAGATGTTATAATATGGAATGGTTATGTACACAGGACATAGAACCTAACTATGAAGTGATCCATGTTTAACTACTTATCGGAATCAAAAGATCTTAAATAAAAAACAAAAAATTATATGCCAGCATCCACGATAGAGTCTTGAAGGGACACTCTCATAACTCAAAACCCTAATCTTATTCTTACAGGAGATATTTAGAAACATGTGGCCAGCTCAATTCAAAAGCATAGACCACAATCTTCCAGTCATCATCAAGAGATCAAGCTCAGGCAAACATATAAAAGTATAATCTAGTTTAGATCATGTCTTGCAAAAGTTGTCCAGACATAGAGATGCTACACCATTTCTAGGAATTGTATACCAGTCCTAGACTGTTTTGCAGTGTAAAATATTCGTTGCCTAGCTCTAACATAACACGATCGTTTGTAGAAATATATTTATTTATTTATTAAAGTACATTAAAATTATAACTACCGGTAGCATCGAGATTAAACTACATTAAAATTATAACTACCAGTACCATCGAGATTCAGCAGATAATGTAGGGAAAACTGTCGAGTATTTACAGATAAGTGAACATAGCTATAAAAGTATAACACTAATAAAAGAGCAGTTAAACTTAAAGCCAACATAATCTCAACAAGTGAGCTGATCAAACTTCGCAGGCTTAAATTTAAAATTACGTTTTTTGCTTCTGTCACACATACACTGATACGGTGCCATAATGTGCTCATAAATCTAGATAAATCACACTGATAGATTGTTATCATTGTGTTATTTACATTGAAACAAACATATGAAAATTAATAAATTTGACTGGAGTGTCTTATCTAAGTAATTGCCATCTTCAGATTATAGTTATACACTAAAAGTTAGTAAAAGTAAAACCGCAATAATTTACTTACAGTTACACTTTCGCTGTCAAACGGCTATGCTGTACTTTGTTTGAGTTTTAATAACCACTAACAATACCAAAAGCAAAGTAGTAGTTTCAGCGTATACAGAGCCAAAACTTGACTCAGAGTTGACTAAAACTCAAATGATTTGATAAAGACAATACGCTGCAACTTTTATTCAAAGTAACTCAGCCATACGAAACAAGGATGAACATGTGTCATGTAGATGACGTAGGTCCGTATTAGTTCCAATGGGGAAAAGTAACGTTCATAACGTCCTATCACGTGACTACTTGGAACCTGGTGGTATTTTTCTGACTACTGATTTTTAGATAATTCGCTGTCACTTTCCGGGGAAGTGTGAACAATTTAATTGTGAAATATATCTTCAAGATTTCTTTCATTAGAAATCACATGATATAATTTCTTTATATCATACTACGAAGCCACTGGACGTTAACAATTTCTAAAGGTTTACTGATAGCTTTTCATATTAGAAACTGATTAAATGAAATATATATCGAATATTATTTTCCTGACACGGCCTGGTGGCTAAAATGCTCGGCTCACAATCTGTTGGTCACAGGATCAACACTTAGTGCCGAACATGTTCACCCCTCTTTCAGTAGTAAAGGTATTTTAATGTAATGGTTAATTCCACTATTCGCTGGTAAAGAGTAGCCCAAGAGTTAATGATGGGTGCTGCTAGTTGGTTTCCTTCTCTATGATCAGTAATTCAAAAATTAGGGCTTTGCCATAACACGAAGAAACAAAAACTTACAGTAACGTCATATTAAGACTATTAATGAACTACATGATATTAGCACGGTTATCTTCTCTTTGAACTCGGACACTGAGAAAGACATTAAAAACAATTTAAAGAAATAACTTCATTTACTTTTCGTTCTAAGCGTCCAGAATCACATACTTTTTTATTTCTGTTTTATTTCAACTGAATTTAATTGAATCATAATTATTAAAACTAATGATCCATAGTTTTTGAGCTTGTGGAATGTTGGTTGTAAATCATTATGCACTTCCCAGGGATTTTAAACTAGATCTATGTGACAACATAACATGTGAAGGTTGTAATGTTTCAATTAAAGTCCAATTTAATCAGGAAAAAAAAATGTAACAGTATTTTATGACACGTTTTTGAAAGAATAAAGCCATTATTTTACCTAAGATAAATAAAATATACATGTTTAAATTATTTTTATATCTGTTTTATTTGTTTGAAGTTAAGCACAACAATGGACTATCTGTGCTCTGCCCACCACGGGTATCGAAACCCGGTTTCTAGGATTGTAAGTCCGAAGACATACCACTGTGCCACTGGAGAGCTTTTTATTTTTTAAGCGTTCGTCTTTCGTGAACTGCTTTGCTGCTAGGCTTATGCATGTTGCAGTAATAAATATATAATTAAAACGAAACAGTTAAATGAACAGTGATCTTACCCCCTGAGGATCCCCAATCCAACCGTCTTATCCTATAGATTTACATCAGCCACAGCACGTACATAAATTCCTACTGCTTTCACTTTCTGCTAACTGAACTCACTATGTGGGATTATAGTAGTGTGAAATCCACTACCCATACCTGACCCACTTAGAATGTGTCTCGCGCATCTCTACCTGTCAGTTATACGCTGTGAAGTGGAAGTACGACTGGTAGAACTGAAACTAGGCCTCCTTCGGTAGCCTAGTGGCCTTGGTTTACTGTGACCACATCTCGCGTGGCAATAACTGCACCACTTTCTCTTTAGCTCTGGTGTGTTGCCCCCAAATCGGTTGTTATAAACAATGTGTATCATCTTGGGGGCTTAGGAATCATAAATAGTCGAAAAAACTACATAAACCCTCCTATTCGCAAAAATTTGTTTAATAAAATTCAATCACGTAATATTATTACATGTAAACTAAACTAATTTCTTTATAACGCCGCAGGAAATATCGAAGACAAACTAAGAACCTATTGTAGCACTACAAGAACTATCGAAGACAAACTAATAATCTGTTATAACACAACAAGAACTATCGAAGACAAACTAATAATAAACAACTATTGAAGACAAACTAATAATCTGTTATAACACCATAAGAACTATCGAAGACAAACTAATAATAAACAACTATTGAAGACAAACTAATAATCTGTTATAACACAACAACAACTATCGAAGACAAACTAATAATCTGTTATAACACCATAAGAACTATCGAAGACAAACTAATAATCTGTCATAACACCACAAGAACCATCGATGACAGTCTATGAACCTATTATAACACCATAAGAACTAATTAAAACAAACTAATAATCTATTATAACGCCAAAAGGACTATCGAAAATAAACTACGAATCTATTATAACACCATAATAACTATTGTTGAGAAACAAAGAAAGTCTATTATAACACCACAATAACTATTGTTGAGAAACAAAGAAAGTCTATTATAACACCAAAATAACTATTGTTGAGAAACAAAGAAAGTATATTATAACACCACAATAACTATTGTTGAGAAACAAAGAAAGTATATTATAACACCACAATAACTATTGTTGAGAAACAAAGAAAGTCTATTATAACATCATAAGGACTACTTAACACGAATTGAACATCTGTACAATGCCTCAAAAACTAATGAAGATCAATTAAGCGAATTCTTTATCACATCACAGGAACAACTGAGGCCAAGCTAAGATTATGTTAAACTCAATGCGTAGTTTCTGGCTGATCTCTCTGGATCCGAGATCCAAAACCTTTCTTGTACGTATTTATTCTTCCAGTTTCAAAGGTTTGATTGAGAATAATATATAAACCCGACCATTGGTTAAAGAAGTGATAAATATACTTTCTCTAAAAGCATGTTTAGGTCTATAAGATAAGTGCGAATATCAGAGAACAAAGAAGACTCACCTGATGTTAGGATATTCTAGTTTTTTTATGTGAATGTGTATTCAAAGAGTGCTCCTTAGGGATATTCTTTTCAATTTTCCAATATTCAGATTTCAGCACTTAAATCTATTTCCAAGACCAAGACATTTTAAGTCACGGAATCCACTGATAACAAGATACACCGTTACATTCAAAATGTGCTGACTAAAACTTCGTCTTTCCAAACATCGTACGTGTTTAATATCCGTCGAGAAACACGTTGTCCAGGGAAAGACCCCACGAGTTAAACCAATCAAGTTTTGAGAAAGGGAATTTCCCAATTATTTTTTTATTTTTATTTTTGCTCTTTTCAAATATTTCAAATTCTGACAAATAAAAAAGTTTTTTTGCGAAGTTTTATAATAAAATTCAAAATATTTGATTAGATAAATAGTCAATGAGGAAAAACCTTTTTGTCACTAGAGGTAGTTTATCACCTTTAATATCTACGTTAAATTTATTCAGTATAGCCGGGACTGGAAAGACTAACTTCAAGTAGCTGGGGCTCCCCAGTGGCACAGCGGTATGTCTGCGCACCTACCACACTAGAATCCGGGTTTCAATACCCGTGGTGGGCAGAGCACATATGGCCCATTGTGTAGCTTTGTGCCTAATTACAAACAAACTAATCAAGTAGCTGGGCTTGTTCCAGCTATCCCGTGCTATACTTGAATAATGTGACAATATGAACTACTTAAGGTAAGTCTTGTAGTTCTTTTAAGATCATTTATTAATAAGTTATTTTCAGAAAAGGGTAGAGGTTGGGAGTAACATCTGGTAGAATTATTAGGGTGGTATTTATTCTTCTTTAAGGATTTTTTAGAACTTTTAAGGGTGGATGATGATGGGCATTGTTTAGTAGAAATATATATATATATATATATATATATCGGTGGTTGTATTTATTTTATTTCTACTTTTAAATTTATTACATCTTTTTTAAGGGTAACTGCCTTCCCACAACTGGCTACAGACAGTGAAAGGCAGTAAGAGTTGAGACATTGTGGGTGTAAGCACTCAACTCTGTACCCTTATTGAATATTCCACGACTGCTAACTGGTTTCTCATCTGCTTCTTGGATTTTGTCTGATAGATGGGATATATCCAACACTTTTGGGTGCTATTACCACAGGCAATCTCTGTTATGACTTTTGGATAACGACGGGAAAGTGCGAAGATTTTTTTGTTTTTTCAAATATTTAATTTATATTAAGTTCACTATTGTTTTATAGTGCTCATCTTAATCGCCTACTGACAATTAATGTAATTGATATAATAGTTTCGAAGCTATACCTCTTATATATATATATGTGTAATATATTATACTTAAAACTATCTAATTAAATCATAAACGGTTTCATAGGCCCTGAATACCTAAACTCTGAACATCACGAAAACTACTGGAAAAAATTATATAGTATACTAATATTACGTTTTTAAAAGAGAACTGAGAATTGAAGTTACTTGTGATATAAAAACGTATAAATTGATATTTTCTTGTGAAAGTTTTAGTGAAAAACCACAACAATAACAACGCAAAATGTGATAAATTGTCAGCATGCACATATTTTGTTGTTTATTTTGAAATCTAACCTCGTTTAATTTAATTCGCTCTGTAGAACAGGTTCCTTAAAAAACGAAACAGAAGATTGTACTGTAATTTCCAAGTAGGCCCTTTTAAAGAAACAAATCTGGTAACGTTGACGGTTATCTTATAAAAATTCATGTTTGGCACGATAGAAAGAAATAATTCCGTAAATCGTTATTAATGTGATTAACTCTAAGGCCGGAAACAAATAGGTACGATGCGATATCGCTTGGTTCTCCCCCCCCCCCCTCGCTCTGCACCTCTGTATGTACCTAAGATTTGTGATGGCTTTTTGAAAGTCTATTATAATAAATCCATATATAATTTACGATATTATTTCAAGAACAGCACGTCGTTTGGACTATTTGTTCAACATTCAGTGATGAGCAAAGAAAGATATTGTTAAAGAATGAACGCCTTGTACTTATACTTGACTTGGAGGTTACAAGAAAAGCATGGGGTCGTGATAATTTTAAAAAAGAGACGAAAACTATGGCATTTTCAATGCTTTACTGTGATTGTTGAGTGTGTGGGTAATAATACCTTTCGGCAGCAGCGAAAAAAGAAATGGTTTCGATCCTAGCGACACAGCACGGCGGGACTAGCAGGATTGTCACACCACTGGTCTGTTCAAAACCAAAGGACTCCCAGTGGCACAGCGGCATGTCTGAGCACTTACAACGCTAGAAACTAGGTTTCGATACCCGTGGTGGGCAGAGCCCAGATAGCCCATAGTGTAACTCTGTGCTTAACTTCAAAAAAATCAAACAAACAAATCAAACCAAAGAAAAACAATAGCTACGATACTAGCGGCAAAATATCGCACGCGTCTATTTTCACCTTAGATTCAGTTAAAATTCTCTATTAATGATAAATTAATGACGCCACAGACATGAAACATGTTGTACTAGCGATAAGTACAGTGATCATAATTTAATTTACACGTAAGCTTTGATATCTTTATATAAAACGTTTTCCTTTTTATTATTATATATCATACAAAAACGGCAAGAAACAGATGATTTTAAATTTGTTATATAGCTTGTGGTACATTGTCAACTTTGTGACTTCACTGAGGTTTTCAGGTCAACAATAGTATGTTTGGGTCATCATAGAATTTGTTTATAATAGTTGAGTACAAATCAGTTTCGAGTTGAATCCTCGGGTTGAAAAGTTCTAATCCCTAATATCCGTATTCTCATCACTTTTAAAACTGGAATCACTAACTACAACGAAAATTTTACAAGCATCTATTTTACAATTTTTCCGTCTCGTAGATCTTCACTTTTAGCAGATTTTGCATAGACAGCGCCAATCACGTTACATTAAATAATTTTCAGAAAAAATTAATCGGACTTTTTGCATCTTCAGGGAGAAAAAGGTATATTACCACAATTAATAACCTCCCATGAGAGGGACAGTTTAAGGGAGAAAGAGGTACATTACCACAATTAATAACCTCCCATGAGAGGGACAGTTTAAGGGAGAAGGGGGTACATTACCACAATTAATAACCTCCCATGAGAGGGACAGTTTAAGGGAGAAAGAGGTACATTACCACAATTAATAACCTCCCATGAGAGGGACAGTTTAAGGGAGAAGGAGGTACATTACCACAATTAATAACCTCCCATGAGAGGGACAGTTTAAGGGAGAAAAAGGTATATTACCACAATTAATAACCTCATAGAGAGAGGGACAGTTTAAGGGAGAAAAAGGTACATTACCGCAATTAATAACCTCCCATGAGAGGGACAGTTTAAGGGAGAAAGAGGTACATTACCACAATTAATAACCTCCCATGAGAGGGACAGTTTAAGGGAGAAAGAGGTACATTACCACAATTAATAACATCCCATGAGAGGGACAGTTTAAGGGAGAAAGAGGTATATTACCACAATTAATAACCTCCCATGAGAGAGACAGTTTAAGGGAGAAAGAGGAGAAAGAGATAGACATTAACACAATCAATAAATAACTCCCGCGAGACAGGTGGGCATTATTAAAACCAATGTCGCGATCAATTGAATGGTTGGGTGTATTTTACCTATATGTGTCTTATCATTTTTCCTCACGATGAAGTTTTGTTTCTTTACATTTGTTCTGGTTAGCACAACTGGTGCTTTTCGCTGTTCATGCATGCTGGTTTGTGCGCACTATATTAGTATCGTCTTACGTCATAGGTATACATGTCCAAGATATGTATAGTTTGTACCAGATACCAAGAAAGTGAGACTTTGTAGCAGTGTACTGTTGGCAAAAATCAGTGTTAGATGTAATTCACAAGACAACAAAGAGTCACTCTTCCTGTTTTTTGACACATAGGAATAAAGTTTCTTTAATCTCAAACCAAATTACGTTATGTTTCTTAAATCAAAAGCAAACCCTATTCATTTAAATCGTTCCTTTAACTTGAAATTCAGATGAAACACAAATTATTTCATAAATATATATATATATATATGTTTATCATCCAGAACAATCGTTGGACATAAAATAAATGTGTGACAGTGATAAAAAAAATCGTAAAATTTATTAAACCAGGTCGTTGGAGAGGCTGTTTGTTATAAGTACATGGAGAAGGTTTTTTTGTTTCTGGAATTTCCTGCAAAGAATCTCGACGGCTAACTATTAGCCCTCCCTAATTTTGAAGTTACAGTTTAAAAGGAAGATAGGTAATCAAACTCTGGGGCTATTCTTTTATCAACGGTTCGGTGATGGGAATCGAACCCGCGACCTACAGATTGCCCTAACCAATAGACCATGACAGGCACTACATAAAGAGAGAAATATACAGACGTAAATAAAACAAATAAAAAAAATGCTAGGCGAGTCAAATCTCAGGAATCAATAATAATTTCTATAATGAAATCAGTAAAAAGTTGCAAAATACTATTAGAAGTGTGTTAACTATTTACTACTGACTGCCTTTGTGATGTCACACTTATTCAGACCTGAAACAGAACAAAAAATGAGGAACACGGATGTTTGAGTTTTGGCACATCCTGTACATAGCTTGATATCTAAAAAAAAAAAAAGGAAGTGCCTTGAAGGTATACGAATAACTTATTGCCAGACAGGTTTAAAATGAAATATTTATATCGCTGCTTGTTAGAATCAAGGTCGAACTTGTTCATTATGTTGTAATCTTATGTAAGCTACGTATACAATCTTGTGCGTCGATCACATACACTTTATAAAGTGCAAAAGTGTTGCTTTAGTGTTTTAGATTATATTACAGTTTGTAACCAATAGAGGTCCTAATAATCCGTGAAAAAGTTAGTGATTTCGAAAATCACTTTGCTTTTAAGTTGAAAGCATAAAAGAAAAGACAAAGTTTCGAAATTCGATAAAATAATTATATAATTGATACTTGAAACCGTCGGTACTTGGTGATGAATACCATGGTCACGAATAAATGAAGTTTTTGTGAAACGTACAGTTGTCTTTGTTTTTTTTTCTTCAATTCTATAAAATAATTAGATTACATATCGGTATTTTGGTAAAGAAATAAACGAAAAATGTATAACTCATCCTTTTTAAACTGAATGTTGGTGAGAGTTTCGGATATCTTACCTAAATGTAAAAAAAAAAAATATTCAAAGGATATTTGAAATACGAATAACGTGTAATCTCTTTGTAATAAAATGTCTTTATCTTTTGGAGATGATTCTATTTCATCGCCCCCAGTGGCACAGCGGTATGTCTGCGGACTTACAACGCTAGAATCCGGGTTTCGATACCCGTGGGCAGGGCACAGATAGCCCATTGTGTAGCTTTGTGCTTAATTACAAACAAATAAACAAAATCTTTTTCATCTAGCAATTATTAATGTAATTAGATGATAGTTTATGTACACCTTGGATATCTACTTAAGCAGTTTTTTCTCGCTGTTCACAGACTATTATCTCTTCTTTTCTTTTTGTAATTTCCTACTTCGGTTTGTTAAGTTCTTTGAGTAACTATTGGATGACTATGGTTAATCAAGTTTCCATGATCAAAGTTACAACGCAAAAGCTCAAGAACATCTCTCAAGCAGTCTTTAACAACACTACAGTTTTAAAGTATCGTGCTATTTAAGGACATTTAAATTTTTCTTCCATTTTTGATTGGGAGTGGCCTAGTATTTACGTACCCGATTCAAAGTTCACGGCCAGTTATCGCATAGGCGTACTCCGTACTGTGGGTCTGTGGTTACACTATAACAGTGACGGTCAAATCCCACTATTCGACAAGAAAACAGTAGCCAAAGAGTTGGCGGTAGGTGCTACTAACTAGCTACCTTCTCTCTGATCTACTAGTTGAAAATTAGGAACGTGTTTTTACAAATAGTCCTTGTGTAGCTTAGCTACAAAACAGAACAAATAAACCAATCTTTCTAGATATCATTCTCATTACTGTCGTTAAAAGTAGTACCAGTGTTAGAATATACCTACTTAACCTTTGACCCTGAGTGCACATTATGTCGGCCTCTGACCTTTAACCCCTAAGATATATCATAACATTTTGTATCTCAAGAGTAATTGGGTAAACATACTAAAGAAGAGAAAGAAGCTAGTAAGTATGATATTTACTTGGTAGTTTTTGGTTAGAAATTGCTTTTACCATTCACTAGCCAAGACTTGTTGCCTCTTACACTCAGATATGGCATGACCAACTAAATAACCTAGAACCCATTCATGACGATTAGAACGAAATTTCTAGCAAATTTCTCGGCATTTCAGAACTATAGAAACTGTTCACAGATTGTTAAGTAAACAATTAGAACTTTTCTCGATCGTCTTTGTGAGATTTTTGATGATATTTATGAATATTTTAGGCCCCTTTCACAAAAATGATGTCCTTCGAGTAGCTCTGCAAAATGACGATGTTCTTTACGAAATTTCCATTACATTTTGTCTCGTCTCGTACATTAATATGATTGATCTAATGAACGGGATAGTTAAAGTTACATTTGAGATCTCGTTCAGGCTCCATTAGGCAGTAGATGCTTTCGTGTCAAGCATTTAATTCTTGAAAACACCCTAAAAATGAGTCGTTGTGTTATTACTATAAAAAAAACAATCTCTGTGTAGACTATTCAATCATTCTCTCCCGCTAAACTTAAGCATACGATGGATTTCAACACTTGGCACAAAATTCGAGATGATAAGTACGAAGAACAAGCATAACTAGCACATCAATTACATAAAGAAGCCAACGTTCTGTCTTCTCTCTGTGGCTTGAAACAACTACTAGAAATTTCAATCCATACTAGTCCCCAACTATTATTTAGTCATATCATCAAAATATCATCTCAATTTGATAATATACTATGGCCCTTCATAAGGCAAAGCCCCGTTTCTCTGTATTCACTAATTTGTCATTACTTCCATGCCCATCTTTTTGGACTTTAGCTTTTACTGCACTTCTGTCATGCAGGATAAAAACCATGCTCACAAACACACTCGTCCCTTTACTTCACGATGCTAATTAAGTTCTGACAGTGAAATCACCAGTTTTCTTTCATTTCGTGCACCAATTGTCATTGAACATTTTCTGGACAAACATGATACCAACATCACCTAAAGCGTAAATAAGGACATCGTATATGTGACCTGAATAAACAATCTAAAAACTGTCATAAAACCAAGAAAGGTCCCCTAAAAGGTCACCTTTTTTTTATGAAGTCTACTGAAGACTTATCAAATGTATGTTGTTGACACCCTTCACAGATGTTACATTCAAACCTTTAATGTGATACATGTTTGAACAATACAGGCCAACATTGCCATCATTGTGGCCCACGTAAACACAATTTTCATACCAATGATTCGTTTTTGTTGCATTTATCAGAATTAACTTTTCACATTGATTAGCTTTTGATAGGTAGTGCGATCTCGCATATAATTATCACTTTTGGGAAGGGTATGTAACAGCTCTTTTCGGTGCAAAATATTTATACACTCAGATAACACGGTTATGTTCAGGTTGTAGATTTAGAGTTTCCAAGATTGAGATATTCCTCGTAATAAGAGGCATTGGAAAATGGGTTAGTTTGGGCCAACAGGACCACCCAGAAAAATACTTCTAAAAAGTATTGTAACAAGTGAGAAACCATAAACACAATGGTATCAAAAGATATCCATGTGTCATCGACAGCAGTATGCAACACAATCAAGAAGGATCTTCAACTGGAAATGAGTCAAACAGGGTATGGGTTCACCAAGAATAGGCTTCCAGTCAAACTCTCGTTCATCGGTTGCATATCTCAAGCAGATAGAGAATAAAATGAGTATTCCTGCTATTCCATATGAATATATACCAGTAAAGTCTCCAGATGTAGCACTTATTAATTTATCAACAATCAGACTATTCCAATGTACACTGAGAAACCTGTTGTCTCCATACATATGATAGATTATAGAACACCAGTCGGGAAGGGTGGTATGCTTTGGAGATGAGAGTCTTATGACAGAGGCCTTTGCATTGGAAGCTATGCTGCAGGATTATTGTCAAGATGCATGGTTATCAAAATGAACATGACCAGACGTGGCGACATGATGAGGCTCCAAAATCGTATGCAAAATGTATGCAACCTCTGTATATGCCTTACCAGTGAAGCGAATATTCACCTTTATTATGTTGATGGACTGCATACATATACTCCACGACAATACATGATATTGTATCAAATGTTGTAAGGACAAACATTTCTTCAAGAACCCAGTGAATGGTTACACCATGCAATACACGTTTGTACATACCTTCGAAAAAGCAATTCACCTACAATACCAGAGTTAAAAGTCATAGAGAGTTGGGAGTGCGATATTGATCTCAAGCAATTTTTCCAAATCTTTCCTTAGAATAATCCATTTAATCTTCATGATGTATACTTTGGAATGATGCAATTCCTGTATCACCCTGTACTACCCTATCAGTCCTGGAATAAACTTGGATTTCTTTTCTGTCAGACATACGTATGTTAACCCATGATCTTTTGGCACATGTACTTATTATGATGATGATGCATGTACACTTATTGGTATAAGAGTCTTTCCAGAGTTACATAAAACACTCTATATAGGTTACAGGATACTAGACATATACGAAGACTTCTCCTTCCTGGATTGCAATATTCTTGCAGAAATAAAACAATAACATAGTAAACATAAACTTCCATAATTAACAATTACCATTAACAATATTGGCCAATATAACATCAATATTCATAAACGTAGATGTTACAATTAAAACACAGAACTATAAAAATTTCAATTTCTTATACACTCTTTCTTTACACATTTACTAAACTGCCCAGTTGCCCAGTCTCTTTGGTGGTTTTCTTTTATGTGGCTTAAGGTACAACGATGACATTTTGTCCTTTATCATCCCTTGACTTCTGCCCCCAGTGACACAGCGGTATGTCTGCGGACATACAACGCTAGAATCCGGGTTTCGATACCCGTGGTGGGAAGACCACAGATAGCCCCTTGTGTAGCTGTGTGCTTAATTACAAACACAAACAAACAAACCCTTGACTTCTTGTCACTGAGATAATTATCTTCAGATAAATAGTTTTGGGAATCCGTTGATTATTCTACCCTTGACGATACATTAGAAATCATCTTGACAGGAACTTTGGGCTATTCAGCAGAGTTGACTTACTTCTGGCAAAGTCTTCTTTGAAGCCGACTAATTGACCATTCTCTCACCAGCTTACGTCAAAAGACAATCATAAAGGTGACCTTTGGCTTAAGCTGTTATTTTTTTCAGATTCTGTAAGCCACCTCAGTGATTCTTTTCACTACAACATAAGTTCCTTCTCAAAATCTACTTAACTTTGGAGATTGTTCTCTCTTGCAATATGGTTTGTACATTCATAGTATCTCACCACAATAAAACCACGTTTTATCGACATTTACATTATAGTGGTTTTTCATCTTATCATTAGCTAACTTAAGTCTTTCTTAGCTAATGTCATGTATGACATCACTATTTTTTTCTTATTATTAACGCATTATCTGTGTAAGACCCTATTGAGTGATTTCCTCAGAAGGTTCAATGGCATCTTCAGTTCTCTTCCAAATGCCAGTGATTCTGGCATGTTGCCTTTAGTTTCATGTATTATTGTCTCATAAGTCAGGAGTATGAGGGGAAGAACGGGATCCCATATTTTGGAAGTGTACAGTTTTATCCCACAAAATTCTATCAGAAGTGAAATGAAGGGCTGTGGTTTTGATTTCCCTATTTTCTGCAAACAAGACTAATTCAAAGTTCTCTCCCTGATCCAAGTGAAATTCAATAAGCTAGTAAAGAAATTTGTCAATGAATTTGTTTCACAATTTTGGGTGAGTTACTGCTTCTTGGTTAGGAACAAAACATGCTTCTGGCCATTTGCTGAAATAGTGCATCACCACCAAGATGTGTTTATTTCCAATGTTGCTTTATAGTAGAAGACCAAACACATTGACAGCAACTCTCTCAAATGGTGCTGCAACATAGTACTATTGTAGTTGCCCATGTTGGTTCCTTCATGGAACTATTGCTCACAGCTCAATTAACATCATTTACATCAATTATATACAGTTTTTGGCATCCAACATAACGGTACCATGCTCTTATTCTCTATAGTATCTTCTGTGCACCTAAGTGCTTAACTGTTGGAAGGCTGTTAAGGTGATGGAGTACTTCTGATAATAGTGTCTGTTGAAGTACCAACAAAAGTGAAAATTTCTGTCCATTTCCCATACTTGACATAACGTTCATTCTTGTAGGCATAACAAATCACACTGTGTCTAGTATATCGTTGTCTATATTAAGCTATTCTTTACCATGAGTATCATTCTGCACCATTCCTTATTGTACCTTTAGCCTAAGCATTCTTCAGGTGAGTCTTGTGACAGAATATTTTTTCATCTTCTATGAATGTCCCATGTCTCAACTTGAATTCTGCTTTATGAGTAGTGATTAGTTTTTCCTTCTGCTTCTTGAATACTTGTTCACAATTAGTAGTCTTGTAGTTTGTCAGTAGCCATGTCAGAAAATGATTTAACAAAACAGCAATAGTAAGAGCACAATACAAAATTCCTTTCCATTCAGTAATTGGATATTATTATAAAACTCTTGCTTAAACATCTAACGAATAACGTCATAAATTACCATTCTTTGAATGTAAGTGGTCTCAGAGAGGTCATGGATTATTTTTGGTAATGGTTTCGAGACTCTTGCCTATAAAGCTTTGCCCTTTTAAAAACAAGTATGAAAACATGTCGATAATCAAGTGCTGCCATAGGGTACTGAATTAGTGAATGATGTATTAAAAGGTAAAAGCATCAAAGAAGCATTCTGGGAAGAACTCCAGAATTAGGACAGCAGTTAATGTCTGATGTTAAATGGGCTGGACAAATGTTAGTGTTGGGAGCATAAGGACAACTCGGGTCAAAGTTGGAAAGGTTCACCAAGAACTCATAAACAAACAGAATTAAAAAAGAAACAGCAATTTAATGACATTTTTTTCTCTGAGAGTGACGAGCCTAAAGTAGACTTGTTTGCTGTTTTCCCCATGCAATGTAGTGTTGAATATTGCCTTATAGAAAACGTTTCTCTGGACCTATACTATTTTCATCAAGGGAAGCAAACTAACACACATGGCTAACAGTTACTTTTATGTCAAAGTAAAGGTCTTTTGAGAAGATAGGAGTAACTTACAAGGGTCTGCAATCGAACATGCTGGTGATAATAATCACTTGTCACCCATATTCAATTCTTTCCTCAATCTTTTTTCTCTGAAGCTGATTTTTATCTGAATAGTACTTATTTAATCCGTTCTGATGGTTTGGACTTCTGTCATGCCTATTTTGAGATAATACTGGGTCACTCGAAAAGTGCTAAGAGCTCGTACTTGTCAAGCACATTGTAATATAACGAGTCCAGCACGTGTCCAGTTAGTATCAGCTGGATGTGATACATAAGATTTGTGCCATCAAGAATATTTTAGCTTGAATGGGGTTGCCTCCCAATGGTACAGCAGTAAGTGTGAAGGCTTATAACACTAACAACCGAGGTTCGATGTTCTTGGTAGTCACAGTACAGATAGGCAATTGTGCAACTTTGTGCTTAACAACAAACAAACAGTCAAGTGGAGCTAACGTCCTACATCAGAAGGATAACTTTACCCTCCAATATAGTGATGATGATCTAAAGCCAAGAGTGTATCTGTTAGAAGCTACTACAGCTGTAAATAAGGTAATGGTCCTTATGTGGTTTGAGGGCACATTCAGGCCCCAAGCTTAGAAAAATCAAAATATGATATCATTAACTACATTTTAAAATCTTTCACATTGCCTTGAGGAACCACTAGTATTAGCCTCAGTAACGTCTTTTTGGGGTCACTTGTCCAAACAACTTGGTGATTGGCTTAGTCAAATTTCAGTCTCTAATTTCAGTTTAAGAGAACATTTGCTGAAGCTATAAGTGTCATTTTTATGCTAGTTTCATCAACATGATTCAAATCAATCAGAATCAAAACACTGTTACTGATTTCTAATGGTTTTGTTCATTCACACTTTTGGACAACATTTTTTATGGTCGGATCTCAACAACTCTGTGACATTTTGGGGAAATAAGACCCTTATTCTACACAAAAATACTCAGAGGTGAATGTATTCAATAAATGTAAACTTTTCTGTACCCCTCTTGTTACGTATTAAAATTTAGTCTTCGTTAACCTGGGCATCACTAGGTCATAGTATGCGTTGATCGAGGTCATCGTGAATACTTTGATTCTTGTGGACTAGATCCTTTTGTTTCCAGTTTACTTACTCTTCTAATATTCAACATACTTGCTTTCCAACATAACTCACCAGTCTGTGGTCATTATTGTAGTCTTTTCAGTGTTATGCTGTCTGTTCATTCCTTTTATTCACTAAACAATTATTACATCCCTTTCCTTCATGACAAACAATACTTTGGCTTTCGTTGTGTACGGCGTTATTATCAAATCTACAAAAATTCTTTCATCATATGTAGAATCATTAAATTAAAATAATATTACAGAAAAAAAAAACATTAAGTGTTTTTGTGAGGTGCGGGTATATGGGTCCTTGGTGAGGGATGAAACTAACCCACCATAACTCTTAAACTGGTCACTTTGTTTTTACTCTGGATTTTGGTAATGAAAGTCACTGAAAGTACTCTTCACTTTTGAAATGACATAAAATCAAACAAAAGCTGGATGACAATACCAAAGGACGTTGTCTTGATGTAGTAGTATAGCTTTAAACTTTCTGAATCATTATATATATTAAGTCAAATGAGTTGGGATGAGCTTCCATGGACTTCTTGGCTGTATTTAATGGTGTGCATTCAAGATAACTATAACTACGTGACGTCAGAAATTAAAGGCCAGAGGTTAACCGGATGGGCAGCCATTGTTCAAAGTTCAGAGGCTAACCAAATTTTACGTCATAGGCTAAATGTGAAATAGGTTTATTCTAATGTCGCTACTACTATTAAATTCCATGTTGCCTTGTTTCAAGATACTCAGTTGAACACTACTGTATGTGTGCAACATTCAACAGTAACGGTTTTGGTGGTTCACTTACTATGAAACACATCTATAATTTATTGTGAAAACTAAAAGAAAAAAGACAAATGAAAATCGACGACAACGACGACAAAATAAATCAGTTATTCTTATACGCCCCGAAATGGCTCAGCAATAATTCTCGAGATTTATAACGCTAAAAACTGGATATTAAAAGCCGTGGTGGGCGCAGCACAGGTACCTCATTGTGTAGCTTTGGGGCTTAACAACAACAAACGAACAAACGAATCCTCCCTATGTGAGATTCTCGAAAAATTAACATTTTGTTTCATTTTCAACGTAATTGTGCAAATGACCATGTAATAACCGGATTAACTATTAATTTAAAATTTGCATTGATTCTAGTGTTCAAGTAGTCCAGTCAACATTCTTATTCTATTCCAAGTACTAAAACGTTTGTGGATTCATAAGAATTTTAATTACGTCTTGGTAAAGTGAAAAACGTTATTATTATTGCTATTTACATTGTTTTAAAATGAGATGTTGTTTTTTCAGTTCTTACAATTAAACCTTTATCATAATAAAGGAAAGATTCTAAACCAGTGTTTCAGGCCAATTACTCTTGTATGAGCATTTTAAGTTCACTAAAACGTTTCAGAGATATTACGTTTACTATATGGAATATCATTTAAACATTTCACATCATAAGAGAAACAGGGCATTTGTGTAAAAAAAAACCGTATACCTTCATGATTTGATTTTTAATGGACTTTTAAGTTGCTTCATCTCTATTTATCAATTTTTCTTTATCGTTAAACGGAAACAAAACTTTTCTTTTTCACCGATTGGCGTTGGTATCTGAATATTAGATACTTCACATGATATGTAAGGCAAGAAAAATAATAGTAGTTTACAGTTCTCGTACATCCATATATTCTGTCATTTGACCCTTACTAAAGTGATTCAAGTTTATAACTGGTTCAAGAACTTTAATGTGCAAAATAGTAATTATCTGTAACAGTCGAAAACTTTATTTTGAAAATCGTAAAATCCATAATAAATGTTTATGTCCTTTTTGAAGAACGGTAATTAAGTACGTACTGCCTGTGCTTCCCCGGAGAAAGAGCGGACTCATCATACCCTCACATGAACTGTTTATTGTTTTAAAATAAGGATCAGAGCTAAAGCAAAAACAAAATGTAGAACTATTTTTATGCCTTCAAGGTAAAAATAAAGTTTATTAACAAGGGCATAATAAAAATGGCTAAGTTGCTCTAATTTTTATAAACATGAAAGTTAATTGCTAACATAATCAAACATATGGTACAAAGAAGAAATAATTAGGACGATATAATAGGTAATTCAACGAGTTTTATTATTTCATTTTATCTTAAAAATATATATGCTATTTACAACTGCCCGTAAAAAGAAGTAACTAATTTAAAAGTCAGACAAAAAAGTAATTGTTTTGACGCAGTCTATATAGAAGCCATACACCATTTAATTGTTATTATGACGAAAAATGTGTCGCTCTGTCTCCTCCAGTTGCTATGATTGAGGTAAAATTAA
>NW_013666095.1:138832-149382 GCF_000517525.1 Limulus polyphemus
ATATATATATATATATAATTGTATACCTGTACTTGTATTTGTCGAACAGTGTATGTCACTGACCTGTAACATGACAGAAACCTATATCTAAAAAGTGTACCGTGCATATATCTCTATCTCACGCTCTCCATTGTGGCACAATACGTTCGTTGTCTGTTTACACAATGATTTCACTTAGGTAATACCATTTTTTATTACTATAGTCGTTTTTATATTTCACACATCATTTATACTCCACGTTATCGTGAACTACTCAAACGCAATTTATTCTGAAAAGAAACAAACATGAAAACACGTTTCATAACAAGGTAAAGATTTAAGGTTTTAAATTTGAATTCGTCCGCATTTAAATAGCAAGATACAATCTCCAAACGTTTTCTAGAAATTCTTATTTAGGCTGAAACGATAATAAAGACAAAAATCACGTGGTTCTCTTGATGAAAATAATGAGTATACATTCAACTAAAACGTTTTTATTCATTGCATATAGCGGGAAAGATAATCTTATTCCGAGTGTGTTCACTGATTGATGATAATGATTTTGTCATAAAATTATTTAATTTTATTCTCAATACAAATCAAAACGATTACATTTTAAATCTATAAATACAGTTTACAATAAAGGAATCCCCGGTTTATCAGCGGTAAACTCGAGGGTTTATAACGCTAAAAATATGGGACTGAGGCCCACGGTGGGCACAGCACAGATACTCCATTGTGTAGTTTTGTGCTTAAAATCAATCAAACAGACAATAAAAGTTCTGTCAAAGACCCGAAAAAACTCAACGTTAGTTTCTTTGACTCAGAAGCAAGTTTCGACGTATGCAAAGTGTGTTGGATAATTTAATGCAATGCTTTCTTCCAGTTACAAATATACTAAATCTTTTGAAAATTTATACAGTAAAGATAATTTAGTTAATCACCTCTTAATAATAAGAATAGTGGTACTCAAAACACACGTGCAATACAAAAAATTATACAGTCTTGGCCAAAATATTTGCATACTGTTCTATATTGATGTTATTGTCAACATGCATGGAGTAGATATTGAGTAAATGCCTGAACAGTAACAGAGAAGGTATCGCATGATAGGACACGCATGTACAATGGTTTTTAGGTCTGTATAAGTTGTTTTGAGCATTTGTTCGTCAAAACACACACACACCTGTTTTGTATGAAATGATTTGCTTTTGGTATAATCATTTTCGAAACAAATCAACGCTTTGTTCAGACAATTTCTCTATACTTGATGTAGAGTCATGCCTCGTCACGTGCCAGAAGTTATAGGGCTTCAAATTGTTCGACTGTCCAGAAATGGTATGAAGCAAACGAACATTGCGAGAACAGTTGGGTACCCCCAGTGTACTGTATCCAGAATCCTGAAACACCATCAGACAACAGGAAACGTTGTTCCAGGGAAGTCTACTGCTAGATGCCCAAAAACCCGAGATGACCGTGTTTTAATCAAATTAACACGTGAATATCGAAAGAAGTCTTGCAACACCTTACGATAGGAATGTCATAAACATATTCATTCCAGGGTATCCAGAAGAACAGTAAATAGGATAGTGACCAAATAAGATTATTTTGCAAGAAGGGCTATCTGCAAACCGATATTAACCAGAATTCACCGCCGTCACTGTGTTATTTGGGCATGACAGCAGGCCAACTTACAGTTAGGACACTAGGGACATGTCATCTTTTCAGATGAGTCTTGTTAAAGCTGATGGTAGGATTTGTATTCGTTGTTTGCCTAGAGAACAGATGAAGACTTTCTTGCCCACACAGGAGGTGGTGCAATACACGCTTGGCGAGCTATTCATCATGGTGGAAAAACTTCTCTTTATATCATCCAGAGAAACGTCACAGCAGCTTCCTACAGGCATCTCATGGAGATAATATTTCTGTCATATGCTAGGGCACGGTTTGACAATAACTTCGTGTTCCAGAATGACAATGCTACTACCAACAGTAAGCATATCATACAGGATTATCTCAACCAGAAGGACGTTACAAGATTGCCATGGCCAGCAAAATCTCCAGATTGTAATCCTACTGAGAACTGTTACTCAGAACTGATCCGGAAAATAGCTAACCACGACCCTAAAACAGCTGCTAGTTGGAACAAGTTGGAATGAAATCACGGTGAATTACATCAATTACCTCATCGACAGCATGCTACGTTACCTTTCAGAGGTTATTAGAGTACGAGTAGGACCAACCAAGTAGTGAATGTTTAATATGAACTGATATAAGGTTACAGACACTATTTATAATAATTTGATGTTATATTTTGTCATTATATATGTTTTGGTAAGGTTTTGTTGTGATAGGTGTAATGCTGAACTACACATCTTTCTACAGGTGTCTGATAAAATTGTTTGCTGTTCTAATAAATCGTTCATGATGTCCATAGAACCTGTCTCATTATACAAATTACACATGTAGATGTTTAATATAACATGAATTTCTCAGTTTGACAGATCTAAGTGTATTTGTATTCCATTGTAATAATAATGATTTTATATGTTACAAAACATGCAAACATTTTGGCTAAGACTATAATTCACAAACAAGAATCCTGATAACCCAAGCACGTTCGAAAGGTAGACTTTTTTTTTTTTAAAGATGCAATTTTATATTTTTTATTTGAAAAAATCGAACTTACAAGTTTTTAATACATTTGTAAGCAGTAACTGAGTCATTCATTGCGTGTAGACTTAACAAGTCATCTACCAGAGTTTCTTTATGGGCACAGTTTCGCCTGTTTTAACTTACAATTTAATTTTGCATCAATGAAAGGCATTACCATAAATGGTTAATAAAACTAACATTAATAATCAAAAATAGAAAAAAACTTTATCATAAAGTTTTATTTTATAATATAACATACTCTTAGTTAGACCGGTATATTAAATTAGCTAATTGAGTTAGTATTTAGTACTGACTTATGCAGGCAGCTTGTTCTAATCCGAAGTTAATGATAAAAAACAATGCTAAGTAGAGAATTTTCTCTTCAAGGTGATAAAAAGTTTGATTATTCGGGAGATTGATAAGTGAGTTAAATTTGTTTAACGACATAGGAAATGTTCATATATGTGGAAATATACACATAAACTAATAGTCTATATATACGAATCCTTTAAATATACACATAAACTAATAGTCTATATATATACGAATCCTTTAAATATACACATAAACTAATAGTCTATATATACGAATCCTTTAAATATACACATAAACTAATAGTCTATATATAAGAATCATTTAAATATACACATAAACTAATAGTCTATATATACGAATCCTTTAATTCCCATTTATTCAAAACACTGACACTCTATCAGTTAGAGCAAGGTATTGTTATTATGCGTGAGTGAAGAAATATTAAAGTTATATTTGTGTACCTAAAGAGAAAATGTATTTGTAATGGATTTTTTCCCTAAAACTATTGTTTACAGCAGTTACTTTATAATCTAATACTAGTTAATCACTAAGTCTACAGCAGTTACATTTTGGTCTTATATTATTTAAACAAGTCAATAGTAGCTACCCTATAGTCTCACATTATTTAAACGCTAACGTTACCTTATGATCTTATAGTATTTAAACAAGTCTATAGTAGGTACCCTTTGGTCTCATGTTACTTAAACGCTAACCTTACCTTAAGATCTTATAGCATTTAAATAAGTATGTAATAGCTACCTTATAGTCTCATATTATATAAACGCTAACCTTATAGTATTTAAACACTAAATCTACAACAGCTACCTTATGGTCTTATAATGAATAATTAGTCCATCTTATCAAAGTGTTCCTAAACTTTATTTGCTAGTTTCCTTTGTTCTTCAAATAGTTTCTTTTCATTTTGAATTCCCTGCTTACAACATAGGTGGTTGCATTTAAAATCTATTACTATCATGTAGTAAACTAGTTTTATGATATACAAGTCTACAAGTTAACAGAAAGTTAAGTAAAATTAACTCAACGACCATCTTAGAAATAAAATGTGTCCTTGGTTTTTAAAACACTTTTTTCTTTAGTGGTAGAGCTGGTTAAGTATCAAAACCAAACACTTAATGTTACAAATTTGTTTACTTCAACAAAAACAGAAATTGTAACGACCGCATTTTTTTCCGTCTTTACATGGACAGATCAAGTTAAAACATATTGAGAGGAGAAACCATCCATTTCAGTCATATTTACTTGAAAATAATCAGAATTTAAAATGATAATCTGAAAATCCTATAGTGTACAATGTATTAATTAGTGAAATATGAGCGACAAAAAAAAGCAAAATGTACGACACATATTTCACGTGAACTAAATTATTTATATTACTTCTGTGTATTGTGACTTAAAGCCAGCCTATCATGAAAAGTATTCTTCTTTCACTACAAGGTTGTCCACCAGTGGCTCAGCGGAAACTCTCTGGACTTGTGATACTGCCCGGCATGGCCAGGTGGTTAGGGCGCTCGACTCGCAATCTGTGGGTCGCGGGTTCGAATCCCCGTTCCATCAAACATGCTCGCCCTTTCAGCCATGGGGGCGTTATAATGTTACAGTCAATCCCACTATTCGTTGGTAAAAGAGTAGCCCAAGACTTGGCGGTGAGTGGTGATGACTAGCTAGCTGCCTTCCCTCTAGTCTTACACTGCTAAATTAGAGATGGTTGGCGCAGATAGCTCTCGTGTAGCTTTGCACGAAATTCAAAAACAAAACAAAGAAACTGGTAATACTAAAAGTTGAGTTTCGATACCTGTGGTGGGCACAGCATAAGTAACCCATTGTATAGCTTTATACTTTAAGAGCAAACAAACAAACTTTCACTATACGTCATGACCATATGTACTTTCACAGATTAAATAAAATATTAATTTTTTCGTTGTTACTGTCTCGTAAAAGGTGTTATAAATATTTCCGAGGTGTAAAATATAAGGCATTTAATTATTGTTAAATTTACAACAAGCGCCCAACAAAATCAAAAACTAATAAATAGAAATCATAAATATGAAAGAAACTGGTTTTAGTGTGAAAAGTTTCACACTTTAGAGCAACTGTGAGCAAACTGACAGCAGTTAATATTATTCAGGTATTACAACGCCTAGTTTCCTTGACATAGGACTGATTTAGATAAAATGTTATATTTTATTACAACCGGCAACCAGTTCTTGATATTACAGGTTAACCATCTGTCTTGCTGTACCACTGCCCTACTTCGAAGAAAAAAAACAAATTATTCTAACACAAAGGAAAATGGCATTTACCATTAAACCTTTAGCTCCAATTTCTGCCCTCGAAAGTTACATATTTCAATTAATATTGACAGTCACACAAAATGTTGTAGAAAAGTTTCATTAAGATATGGTGCGATGATAAATAACTTCCCACAAAATCATAGTTTCTAATAACTGTAACTTCTAAGCTGACTTATCAGATCGGCAATTGTTTTATCATTATCATTTAGAAAATGAACAAAATAGATTATTAATTCATCTTTATTTCAAAGCAGTTATTTTATTTTCTAATTACCAACCCAGATAAATAGACAACAGAACTAGTTTTTAGTCTGCGCAAACTTTTCTTAAGCAAACAATCAACCTTTACTAAGATATATATATATATTGTACTTCGACATGTATGACGAAAATTTTTAATATTCATACGCCCCTGGTTAAACACATATCAAACATAGAGTTCTACAGATTATTTTCGATTTAAAATTTTGACTTAACTAAAAAAAATGCCTAATGTAAAGAGTAACAAGGGTTTTACATGGAGCATTGTAACAATAGTTCATGCAGTCTGTTTGTTAATGGTACCAACATCTAACAAAGGTTGTGTATCAGAAAAACATGAGGAATACTAGGAGAGTTTTTACATTTATTGACCACAACCCCCACCTAATAGGCTTTCCCAGCTTGGATGGCAGGCTAGGGGAGCAATTGCTTACGGAAAACAAAATAAAAACAATAAATTGATAAATACTTAGCCCGTACTGGATTTAAAAAAAGGGGACCAGTCCGTGCTGGTATTAGCAGACTTAAGGTAGTAATAAATTTCCGCTACTAACAGCTAATATTTGTAAGATTGGGTGAATTACCCCTCATCTGAAAGTGTGAAGTGTGTTGGGCAACATATCGTGATTTATACCTTGTACTTTTCGACAAAACAAGTGGCAAAATAATTTAGCTACAAAATTAGATTTAAGCCGAATAAAACAAATAATAGCAACATTTAGTACGTCACAGATCTAAGCTGATTTTTTTTCCAGTATCACTAAATAATGTAAATATTTTAACAAGAAAACAAGAATGTTTATTTTCAAAATTAACGTGTACGTTCGACAAGGTAACAATGCCTCATTTAAAAAATTTATTAACCTTAACCCTTAATTTCTTGTTCATTGGCAACTTTAAAGCTCAACAGTATTTATACTAGTTACAGTCTTTTGTAACCAATTTTTCTGAAATTCGTTGCATGAGATGATGTTTTAATAGTAGTCATCAAACCACGGAAATATTACTAGAAGGAACATTTCCTTTATAAGCAGAACTTATAATCTATAATACGTTAATTCAGATTTCTTGTAATTAATACCAAAACCCTGTAAAGAATACGGCATAAACCTATTTCCTGAATTTCCGAGTGATTCAGAATCAGTGCTGTTTGAGTTTTCGTCATTTTATCGTGAGAACCACGTACGGAAATAACACCAATAAATTTTGAATATGAGAAAGAAAACGGCTCCCAAAACACGTGAAAGGAGGAGGAATAAATGTCAAAGCAATAAGTCTGCCAGCTAATGATACTTAGTACAATTATAAATCAATACAAAATCACTAAATTATTTGTCGCCTGTTGCTCAAGGAAGGGAGATCCATTACCTTAAACAGGTTGTTTCAGGGTCATTACTGTACATGGGTAGTTTTATAATATTTAACCTATTTTCACCAAGTAATTAGGTTTTTTTAACTACAACTTTCAAGCTTACCAACGTTACATTTGAATATCTCAAAACCATAAGCTGTTCAAATAAGGTTCTATTCTGGTTTAGTACAAAATTGAAATTATATTTTAATTCGAGTGAAAATGCTCATAAAGAATGTTAATTTCCTGAGTAACATAAGACAGCTGCGAACAAGATCTGAGTCCACGTTCTGAGATTTGTTTAGTTACATATATCCAACTGTTCTGAACGCTATATAGTTGCTTGGAGAATTGTTCAGCTACATACGTGCGTGAAAAAGAACAACACAAATTTATTAACAATTACATGACACGACAGGACGTTGATTCCAGTATCTATATTCATTTAGTTGTATTAATTATATTCGTATAATTAATGATATAATCATAAATAATAATAAAGCAGTCATGTTATTATTTATAAAAAAATGAATCAGTTAAGTCGTACCTCTTTCGGACACAGAAAGTAAAGGTACTGTTGACAATAAAGTAAGAATATGTTCGTGCTGTCCACGTGACATAAGTTACTGTTACTTAAAGAAAGTCTGATTATTCAGTAACGGTTCTTTTATTAGTGACGAAGAACGGTCACGACTTTGTGCATTTCTAGGTTACAGGGACGGTCTATTGCATTCTGACTGTTCACATTTAAATGTTCTATCTGAAATCTCTGTGCAAAGCCGAGTGAGAAGCTTGTGCCACTAACTTGTATTAAATCTCTATCCGACTACAGACAGGTTAAAGTTATATCTGAAGAACAGTGTAGAATGAAAATATATACGTTGGAAGTGTACTCTGCAGCTTCTTAGGTTATAGCCCGGAATGTCGGTCTTCATGTCTGCCCAGGTGGTATAATACACTGAAGTTAATGCTTACTTAATTCACCCAAAGAATTCAAACGTCAACAAAGTTCAACTCTTCTACAACTGTGAAATTCAAT
Organism: Limulus polyphemus; assembly: GCF_000517525.1. Taxonomy (NCBI): domain Eukaryota; kingdom Metazoa; phylum Arthropoda; class Merostomata; order Xiphosura; family Limulidae; genus Limulus; species Limulus polyphemus. The sequence goes on from NW_013666095.1 coordinate 146,745, forward strand.
AATTACTAATATAAGACGAAAGCCCGGTGGACACAAAGGTCAAAAAATAATATAAAACATTTTCAGATAATTAATCAATGTAAAGATAAATAAAACCTTCTATGCGATTAATTAATACCTAATACTTCTTTATGTGTCGATAGCGGGGAACCTAACTCCGAATCTTAGCGTTATGAGTCTACTGCTGAGCCAAAAATAATTCGATCTACTTCTTTTCTATTTGTTTTTCTCGAAAACTCGAAAGACGGACAAAAAATAAGTTATTTTACTACTTTACGAAAACATGAAATTCACAGCAACACAGCTCACTCCTAATGACCCGGTTTTATACGCGTGCTAACGGACCTTAGTAGCAGTAATAGTAACAAGAAACAAAACTGAAACCTAACAAGTCACACTGAGCCCTGTAAATCCAATATAACTATTTATCTTATGTTATGCTATACGGTTCTGTCAAGACACTGCTGCAGTTGTTAACTATAAGCATTTACTATTTACCATTCTTACACCAAATAACAGTAAGAGTACACATTTTGAGGTAGATACAGCTGAGTGAAATCCTTTTTCAATCTTAATGTTACTCAAGCAATTAAGACAAACAAATTTATAAAAGCATTAGAAACTTTTAACACAGTAAACAAATATTTTGTTTATTTACCAGTAATACCGTGTTGAACAAAATATCGCTCTTAAAACTTGCTTTGTGGATAAACACGTGAATGCAACTTGTTTACTACGCAGGCGCAGTAAACTTCATGAAGCTAACACTTTTCGTTTCACTGGTATTTTAGGTTGATATTTGCTCTTGTCTGAATAAAGCCTAGGGACTGAATAGCCATGTCACCCCCCAAAAAAAAACAATACAGGAGTAATTCATTACCTGTTTTAACTCCGATAACACTAATTAACACTTTAATTATGGGTTAAATAAGCTACACCAATATATTTTCACTATACCAACTCGATCATGAAGTATAACAATCCTGGACCTAACACGTGAACTAGTTTTAATAAAAATAAAATCTCAAAGAAACACACACACAAAAGATGGAGCTGAAAAGAAGAAACCGCAACTTAACCATGAAGAGAAAAGCCTGATCAATTCGGTACCCAACCAGAGAACAGTAAAACAGATTATTTCTAGATTGCCCTTCAGTTTTGTACATTAGAACGTTTTTCAATGTTTCGTACAACTTTTCATATAGAGATAGATATTACATTTAGCAACGGTACATCACCAACACAGAAGTTTCTAGAGGCCTTAAAAATTATTTTAAACATACACATAACAAATACTAACATACTTTACCTTTTACAAATAAATTATATTAATTTTCAAAATAATAAATGCAGATTTCTGTGATTTTAAACGTAAACTGTTTTATACACCTTTGTACGACACTAAGAACCTACAGATAATAAAAAAACATAAATTATAAAACAAAAAACCCGATAACTCTAACTTTACCCCTAACCAAGGGGTCTACTTTCCGAAAGTGCTCGGGCTATCGGATCTACCTTCCGAAAGCGCTCGGGCTGTCGGATTTCATGACTTATAATACAACATTCAATAGCATTCTAATAATTATAAATGAAATTTGGGAAACTTACCAGAATTATTTTAAAGACTTGTTTTTGTCTACTCTTGTCAATAACTCTATAAGTATGGAATATTTATCTGTATTCTACCCGCAGATAAGATAAAAGCACTTTTTTCTATAATTCACGCTTTGTAGCCTTTGCACAAGAAGAGGGAGTCAGTACGAGTACTCTCATAAAAACTAGCTTTGTTAAAACAACTAAGTCGTGTTCATTCGAACGTTTCTGCAAACAATCTACGAATCATGTCTTAATATACTGTCTATCCAGCTTCACGAACAATGACGTCACTGGAATTGTCGACTCTCACTTTAGGTGAAAGTTATCTTTACACGTGATGTAACAATCAATTACTGAGCAGGTGAATTCTTTAAGTTAGCGAGATAAAACATATGTCTGCGTTTCCCTTCCTGACAGATAGAATTTCATAACATACAAAAAAACATAAAGTATCCTGATAAACTAACCCAAATCTTTGTATAATAATAATAATAACTGTAATAACGTAAACATAAACTTGGTGTTAAAGCTTGCATGACAAGTTCTAGTACTTTTAAACAAAACGACAAATACAGTGAATTCTATTAACCAGGAAATATAGATCAGTACATGCTTCGAACGTGTCAACAGAGAGTTGGTTTGTTTTTATATCATTCACACGCAGTTACACAAAGGTTATCTGCGCATAACCATTCCTAATTTCGAAAGGAAGTCAGCTAGTCAACAGCATCCGCCATTAACTCTTAAGTTATTCTTGTCTTGTCGAATAGTGAGATTTGATCATAACTGAAGAGAGGTAGGGTATATATACACTAGCAGATATCCGCAAAACATTTGCGTTCAAATTAGTATCTTTTTTGCAACAGTACTTCTTTAAATACAGGATTTCTAGAACAATACAAAAAATTCTAATCGCAGACACAGAACTCTTGTAAGTCCACCTGTCTTAAGCCTAACATTAGTTAATTATTTTGTTTGTAGTTAAGCACAAATCTGCACAATGGGCTATCTGTGTTCTGCCCACCAGGGGTATCGAAAC
>NW_013666095.1:150382-151613 GCF_000517525.1 Limulus polyphemus
AGGTTTTCTTACCACTGCTGTAATCTTTCTTCTTGTTTCTTTTCTTTTTCCTCCAACAACTGCTGTAATCTCTCTTGTTTATTTTGCTGTTCGAGCTGCCATTGTTGTAGGTTTTCTTACCACTGCTGTAATCTTTCTTCTTGTTTCTTTTCTTTTTCCTCCAACAACTGCTGTAATCTCTCTTGTTTATTTTGTTGTTCGAGCTGCCATTAAGTCTGCTATGCTGTAGTTTGATTTGCCGCTTCTCGTTTCCATTTTTTTTTATCGTTCCAATCTCTGACACCAATTTGTTACGTCTCCGTCTCCGTTTGTTAATTGATTTCCCGTAAATTCGTTCCGACGAAACTTTAGCGACACAAGTCCTTACTTAATAAAACTGGTTTATTCTTTCCGAATATAACTTTATGATACACTTAATTTCAACAATCGCGCTAAAACAAACACTAACTTCAACAATACTCTCTGACTGCAAACCAATTACTCACTGTCTACACACATCTTGTTCCGTCACGTTGTCACCCTCTTATATATATATACCAGACTACCCTATATCTAGTAATCTCCCGACTATTCCCGAAGGTTCGAGAGAAGTGGCGTGACACTAGTCACGTGACCTTGCTGACGCAACAATATATATTTATACATGGTAAAAAAAACACTTTCCTACAAAAATTACGGATGTGGTCGATTTTCACTTTGTTCTTTGTATATGATATGAATATCTTAAAAGAGCAGTGTAAAAATGTTTTTGAATCGATTTGTTTAAAAGAGGTAATGACTAATGTGAAAGTATTTCATGCTCACTATGGGGCCATCTCCAACTTTACGTTCTAAGTTTAAAGCAAATGGATATTTAATTCTTGAAATAAAAGTAAATACACAACTTAAAACAAAAAACGTAAAACTTCTCACAAATGGAAATATACAAAATATTATAACTATACAAGACATAAGATTCAAGTTGCTGACTCTACAACGATAAACTTCCGATTGTAACGAAACACGTGGTCCAAAACTAAATAAAAAACACATGTAGTTGTTTCATCAGTTATTTACCCTCGCTGTTAACGGTATTTTCGGCTGCAACTCAAGTCCAACAATATCTCAGAAAGTTCAGTCAGCTCAGGAGGCTTACGTTAGTCTAAGATCCATATAGTGTTACGACAGCAGAAGTCACGTGACGTGCGTGAGCTTCTCGAATGATCAGGGAAGTCAGCGTGTGTTCGAGATG
>NW_013666095.1:151623-153394 GCF_000517525.1 Limulus polyphemus
CAGGGAAGTCAGCGTGTGTTCGAGATGCCCTCTTCGTTAGTATATAAGCCTGGCAGAGAAAGCCAGCGGGGACGATATATGAATGAAAAGAGAGCAGTAGCTAGTTTGAGTTCCGTGTAATTTATGATTCTGTTAGTTTCGAGCTAGTGAGCCGTAAAGTGTGTGTTTTGCACTTGTCGAGAGCGAAGTAATCAAGATTGTGAATCGCTGTGATTTATAGCGTGTATTATAGAAGTTGTTAAGTTTAAAGTGACGAGAAACGTACTGATTGTGGAACTACTGTGTACTAAAAGTTTGTATCGAGGAAGAATAAGTTGGTTTAATCAAGAAAAGACTTGTATCGCTGAAGATCCTCGGGAAGAATTTCAACCGGAAACAAATAAACAAACAGATACATAACGATCTGTGTTAACAATACGCAAGGTGACCATACAGATACCAACTCAGTCTAGGTATACTAGTCTAATATTCAACGGAAATGGCGGAAAAGTCTGAGAGCATCACTCACTCACTGACCATGTGACTGATGATGTCACTGCAACAAGCAGGCAAGGCGTAATTTATTCTGATAATAAGAATTTAAAATCGTACATTATACTAAAGTTAGTTATATTTTTAATTTTTGTCTCTAGTTACTACAACTATAGCCAAAAAATAAACTTGAACTTTTAGACAAATATGGAGTCATCTAGCAAAAAAGTAATAATAATAAGATAAAAACCGTGTTATGTCCCAAAATATTTCTTCGGACACTGGAACGTATGGTCTCCAAGAAAATACAGAATATTCGTTTTGATAAAATAACGAACATAGAATTAAGTTATAAAAAATATAAGTAGATATATTGCATATTCTAACCAACACTATATGTCCTCATCGTGGTAAAAGCTTCACTTGGTTCAACTAGCTTAGACTAAGGTTAGTCCTAAATCAGTAAACTAAGCTAACAGTGTGAAATAATCTTAATAATAAAAATTAATAAAATTAAAGTTATTAGTATGTAGAGTAATCATTATAGTAAAACTGGGTTGATCAATCAAAGACATTACCTTCTATTTCATGAGATGGTTGTCCTATAACCAATATCACTTATACTGCTAGGTTATTTTACAACCGTCACATTAACTTGAAAAAATAATTTCAGACTATTGTAATCCAGTTCGTGATTGGTCGAATACAGAATAAATATGGATCAAGAGAATGATTTAGAGACTTTCAGTTCGATTTTTCCTACTCTGAAAGAATCAAAGAATTTTATCTGCTTCTTCTCCAGTTCGGTTAGTGTTTCTTCTACCGTCTGTCTGTGTATCTTTTAATTTGTTAGCCATTTACCCCTAGTGAAGAAATGTCACTTTCCGAAAGCGCTCAGTTTATTGACATTTTTTTTTCTGATTTTAACTTGTGATATACTCACCGTCTTTTATTTCCAATTTTATTACAGTTTCTTCCCTTATTGAATACAGTTTTATTTTATTTTCAACTATAAAATTTAAACAGTTTATCTTGCTTTAACCCAATACACAAACTATAGCCACCTATTGTCTTTAGTGCAATGCTTCTTAATGGGGATATTTTCCCTCTTTAATTTAGCCAACGACAAACAACTATAACCACTACACTTTTCTTTCCATAAACTAGGCCTACAGGCCTTTGTTGTTATGGCGATCAGGTGACTGTTTGCTTCATCTGGAATACCATGTCCGAAAACAATATTTTATGTGGTTACAGATGAATGGTCTTTAAACGGAAAGTTGTTTAACAATATGCTGTG
>NW_013666095.1:153717-167212 GCF_000517525.1 Limulus polyphemus
CATAAAAACAACCAGAACAAACGGATAAAAGTGGTGTTTTTCGAGTGAAGATTGTGCAATTTTGAAAAACACGTTTAAAACAATTACGGTATAATCTGAGTTTCCTACATTACAGCTATGACAAGTCACAACTACTCTTATTAAGTAATGTCAATGATATCTCTGAGTTAAGGTTGTATATACAATAAGTGAATGCCACCATTCATGTGATCTGATATGCAAATGAATACTCCTAGAAGTCCATGCCCAAAAATGCTCATTTGATACTACTACAGAATTAGCCCAATAAATGATCAGAAAACGTTTGTTAATAAGATGTGTGATCACTTTTTACAGAAGTGCACGTCGCACGTTGATGTGGTGTTCTTAAAATGGGTGAAATAATGGGTTGTTTTGGATAATATGGGCAACTCCTCCATTAGCCAGTTCAACTACACTGCTTGAAGTTGAAACATGTACCGCCTTCCTAGAGCACTCCACGTATTTTATGATAGCTTCAAATCCGTTAATCACGCACAGTACACTTACTCTACACATTCGTCTTTCACGAAATATATCACGGTAGAGACGTGTGAGTTATCATACATTATAAGAGTTCCTGACCAACTACACCTACATATGGCATCACTAAAGACTGTAAGATTGCAGCTCGATATCTCGTGGAACCTATCGGTTAGTGTGGCAACCAATACTGATTCCTGCCCAAACCAGTGTCTTTGTTCTGAGAAACACCGGATGGATTTGATATCGGACATTTTTCGAATTCATATACGTCTCATATCTGGTTGCAATGTGATCTGTTTTTGTAGAAATGTAAAGAAGTTGACCCTGAGCCCAACCACTCTCCAAATGTATACCCATTTCATATCTGGTTGCAATGTGATCTGTCTTTGTAGAAATGTAAAGAAGTTGACCCTGAGCCCAACCACTCTCCAAATGTATACCCATTTCATATCTGGTTGTAATGTGATTTGTCAGTGAAAAAAACGAAGTTGGAATTGATCTCGACCACTCTTCAAATACGTACACATATCATATTTAGTTGGTTGTAATCTGAAACATTATTTGTATGTAAAGTTTGTTTGTTTGTAATTAAACACAAAACGACACAATGGGCTATCTGTGCTCTGCCCAGCACGGGTATCGAAACCCGGATTATAGCGTTGTAAGTCCGCAGACATACCGCTGTGCCTCTGGGGGGCTGTATGTAAAGTAACCATTCTCTTTCACATGTTCTTGATTACTACTGAAAGTGGGCTATTTCTGGCGATGAGTTAGAGAAACAAACACCATTGTTCGTCTCGAATAAAGGGTAACCCTATAAAGCCTGTTTATAAATGTTTGCGCGCTTACTTATATAGTTACTGTCCTGAGCTGTTCATCCAGCTTGCTGGTTGCGTCAACTACATATTGTAAAATATAGGTTGTCAACATTCTACATTATTTTGTCGTCTAGTTACTACTCTAAGCTGCTGATCCAGCTGCAAAGCTGGGATTTGCCGGTTGTGTCGACTCCATATTGTCAAACAGCGCTTGTTAATAATTTTCTACATTGTCAAGGTTTCCAATCGATTGTACTTGTGAACTGAAAACCAGTCCACATCCTGTTAACTACCCATTGTGAGACTTGAAGTCTTCCTGCAACGACTTACTACGTTTAACCGGCTTCTACCTGAACTACTAGTCTCCCCAAAGTGACGTAAGTTTGCCCCCGCAGGTGTTGTTGGGGGGGGCGAGTCAAAAGGGGACCGAAGACCTAAAAAACTTAAGAGTTGCTGACAAGGTGAATAAATGTAGGGGGCCCCATTAATTTTCGTGCGGGGGCATCTTTTGTAGTTACGCCACTGTCTCCACATCATGATAAAGTCCAAATATCTTTGTTGGGGTTCTGTTATTTTGTTATTATCAATTTGGATTTCTTTACACAATATACTGTTATTCAAATTAGCAAATGAGAAAACAGTTTTCCTTACGTCTATACACCACTGCAATGTGAAAATCCGATCATGTGGTCACTCACCTTACACTTATTATGACAAAAAAAAAAAAAAAAAAACTAATAGGAGAGCCATTCACTTTAATTAAGAACAACAGATGTGCCCTGTCATATCTAAAATATCTCCAATTACCTCTTAATTACTTTGAGCAATATAGTTCTGGCTTCTGGGATATAGAGGAATATTTTCTACACACGTCCGCAAAGGAAGAATTACGGTATACCGCACTTTCCAATCATAACTTATATAGAGAAAACCCCTATCTTATACCAATTTGTTCAGGTATCTCTATCACCCCTAGAGATGGGATCGTTTTTCCCTTTCACTGAGTGAACACAGACAAAAGGCCAAAGGAACATAAAATTCTAGCCGTTGGTGTATTTAACCTTTATTTAATAAAAAGAATTAGCAAATCCTAATGACTTTTCGATATTCGATGAACGAGAATATCACAATTACATGCACGACACCTGCAGGTAAATTTAGAAAACTACTTAAATATATCTTAGTAAAGATATGTACTTACTAGCTATTTTACCTACAAACTACATCTTATATAACCGAATGCATCCCTATTTCCAACTTGCCCTACATGCATGCAGAAACAACCTCGTAAAATTATTTAAGTTAGTTGATTTATAATTGTCCAAAGACAATATTAGGATAAACTAAATTTTCTGATTTCACATTAAGTTTTTTGTAGATCAACCGTATAATAAAATTTCGTAGTTTGAGTACTATATTTGGAACAAAACCAAATAAATGAGTTCGGCTTCAAACATTTATAAGTACTTTATATGATAATATCACTTACCCTTCTTACCTATCATAAAAAGAGTGCGTCGTCCTAAAAATACATATCCCGACGTCTTCAATTATTAGGCAAGACAAATTCTCAAACGTCGAGCATAAAACAGTATTTAATGATGATCTTAGACTGTTTTTAACGATTAAAAAGAAAAAGAAAAATGACAAGGTGCACATAAACGTGTTTTTAATAAGGTTTTTCCATTGTGCTAATTACCACGAAATTACTTTCAACTGGGACAAACGTGATTAAATGCGTTCAGTAGACGGTACAGACTAACAGAAGGAAAAGAAAAGGATACATATCTGGTATTTCCAAGACACGAAACATGGATTTAGTCTCGAAGTTATATTTTGACAAACTGAAATTCAAAATCTTTGACTGTTAAATAGTTTTTATTTACTAATGAACATTAACAGTAGAACGTTTTAATGTGGATATTATAATCTTAGTTACATAATTTTGAATAGGTGGCGTCGCAAATTCGTTCATGGTGAGTCAGCGGTAAGCTTGAGGACTTTTAACACTAAAATTCGGGTTTTAATTTCTTCAGTGGGCTCAGCAGAACTAACCTATTGTGCAGCTTTTAAAAATAAACAAATTAAACTTTTTAATACTTCACGTAGGATATGTCTACCTGTTAAGAGAAAATGATAGGGTATTATTACTATCAATGGACCAATTTGCGAGATTTATAACTAGCCTTGCATTAAAATGGAAACTAATGAATATATCAGTTGTGAGGTTCTCCTAATATGAACTATGCATTAAAAACTTAGTAAGTAGTTTCAAATATTGCGATTTTCTCAATACTAGCTATAAAATGGATTTTCTTACGCAATACAGGACCCCGAAACAGTTCAAAATGATAGATAGCGTTCCAAAAATGTAATTTTCGTTCGTTTTTTTATGCAATTGACGCTGCCTTTAATATCACACGTGATATTTAATGATAATGTTGGTGTAGATTTAATGATGTAAATTAGGATTAATTTCAATTTCTAGAATATCCTCAGTGAAAATAGAACAGTATTAATGAATGACAATAAAACTGGTAAATAAAGCAAAGAAAACGTTATTTGTTGTATTTAACAGGAACTAATGATACCGAGAAAAATATTCTTAGTACTATTATCAGATACTTCCGCCCCCCCCAGTGGCACAGCGGCATGTCTGCGGACTTACAACAATGTTATACATTACGTTCCAAATCCTAAATACATATCTTATAACGAAATTATGCTACTAAGCTAATATACAAAAATAATTGTTTGAATAAGGATTATGCTATTTGTGTTAATTTAATATAAATTACAATTTATGCTGGGAGATGGGGCCACCAGCAATAAACACTACTATATTTACCGGAAAAATCATTTCCTGGGTTGCAACGTGCCACCACATGTCAGATGGTGTTATATATGAAATCATTTTGAAAAAAAATAATGTTTGTTTATTCTGTATCCGTTTTATTTTCGTTACCACTATTTATCACGTTTCTTTACTTTTCTTATAAATGAATAAAGACAAGATTCCAAACTTATAGCTATAAACTCTACTAAACTTCAACAGGTGCCGCCTCTGCGCTATGTCTTACATTATCGACCACGCACATTATTCAATGGTTGTTTAGAAGTAGGCTTAATACTCAACCTTAACGTAATTACTAGTCACTGACCTTAAGCTCATATGAATTATTTTAATGAAGAAAAGTCCACCAGTTGAAGGAACTATCTGTACTAAATTCGTCAAGATTTTGGCTTTCATTACAACTCTAATGCTGAGTCTTCATGGCTGTGAGTGCTCAGTGCCGTCTGGCGACTTCCAGCATCTCGACAAGAGTATTTTTATGTTAATTCGTTCTCGGTACCAGCCAAACATAACACTAGCCCGATTACCTTGTCTTGTCAGTTTTCCCAGTAGGTTAGACCTTGAATGCAACTGTTTTCCACATGGGGGCGCTAATTTCTACCCAAAATGTGGTGTGTAACTTCTGCAGCCCCAAGGCCAATCCAAGGTAAAATAAACTTTAGAAAAGACTCCATGGCAGCTATGTTATGTTTACGACATAGGCTGACACATAAGTCATTAAAAAACAACAATATTGGTTTCTTTACACGAAATCGTATAATAGTTCCTTAATATTTATTACTCTGGCCAATTTCATCATACTGAAACATAAGATATCCGGTTATTTTAAAAATATAGACATGAATTTAATCCTTTTAGAAAACAGTCTAACAAGAAAGTATTCACTTTTCTATTTTTTGCCAGTTTACATTTTGAATTAAAAATTTTAATCCCATCTAAAAATAAATCGCATAAGGAAGGTGACACACACTCAAAATTGAAGGTGGGGTACAATGATTCATTGTTCTTGAATATTTTTGATCTTGTGTTAAGAATTTTATAATTTTGCGTCGCTAAATTGCAAATCTTGAACAAGAAGAGTCCATTTTTCCTGAACCTTTTTAGCTTTCTGTAAAAAAATAAATGTGTAATTCATATTGTTAAGCTACAAATCTTCAGGGATCTTAAAGTTCAGAATTATTACTCAAACAGTAAAAAGTTAACCCTTAAAACTTGTCAAAATTAGTATTTCAATTATTTTTAAACAATAATTTATTGATGTAATTTATTTATGTATTGCTTTTGATTTATTTTTTATGTTCGCTTTGTGGTACTCAAGGGCTATTTGCACTAGCCGTTCGTAATTTTGAACTCACATATGATAGACTAGAGAGAAGGCAAGTCAACAGTATATACCACCAAAGTATACTTTTGTCTGAAGGAATAGTGGGCGTTTTATTTTACAACTCGACAGTACGAAAACGGTTTGAGGAGATAACATGTCTTTTAATTATTAGTTTTTTATAATCCGATTTGAACTTCTTATTAATTACTTAACTGGAAGTTACCCAACGTTTTATATATGAAGTTACAATTATGAATCTATCATGATTGCTTCATCTCTCCCTTCCCCATATATTTATAGTGAATAAAGCATTCTAGGGAAAAAATGACATGCAATTAAGAAACAGGGTTTTTGCCTTCATGGAAGTATTACACAGTAAAGAAAAAAAAAATTTACATTTTATGATGAGAAAATTTTCTATTAGAAACGTATAATTTGAAAATCATGTGCTATGTGTTATAAAGCCATTTAATATGTATAAGCAGAACTTAAATCCCTTTATGATAAACTGCTACAGATTACCTATAACTAATCAATAAAAAAATGACTGTCGTTCTACTCCCAAATTTATTTTACAATATATTATTTTAACCCTATAATGCTATTACGAATTTTGTTTCGCATACCACTGTATGTTAGTAAAGTAATATATGATTCAAAACGCTTTTATACAGTTTTTTCTTTCTTATTAATCTTTTCCCGACCATTCTGAAAGATAGTGACTTGTAATTTTGATCTTGTTAGATAAAGATGTTATATAAGTCAAAAATACGAGGTTTATTGTTGTATGATACATGTTTAACACCTATGTATGACGGCAGTGGACAGGACGTGACCTATAGATCAGTATGCTCATACTGTGAATTCGAAAGTTCATGGTACACAGCGCTTTAGCACACATACACACACACACAAAACAAAAAAAAAAAAAAACTCCACACTTTGGTACCATCGCTGCACTGTAAGAGAAGTGGTCATATACTACTGTTCAGTCAAACTGTAGTAACCCAAGAGTTGGTGGTGGGTGCTGTTAACTAGCTGAATTCTCTCTAATCTATCAGTTCTATATTAGGAACATCAAATAAATGGGAGACTGACGTAAAATAACAGTTTTGGAACATCGTAGCTCACTTCAAGAAGTGTGTTAACACTTTATGAAACACTTTAAAATATTGATGAGTAATGATAGCTGAAAACAATTTCTTAACAAAATATTTCACATTTTTATTTCTTTATGAAAATAATAATAGTCACTGGCAAAATATGAAGCTCTATAAAATATGAAATTGATTTTATTTTTAACAGGTATAAAACTATCAACATGACTATACAGTCTTCATTGTTTTAATTTAAGTGTTTGTTAGAGGACAAATGACGTTAAGATTAAGTAAGTATTCGTAGAAAACCTAGAATATTTGTGAATGTTAATGATCGAATAATTATGATAAATATTTAAAAACAAGGTGAGTTTCTTAAGATATATAGTCAACAGGAAAGGAGCATCTACAGACCCATTGGAGACTGGCTCTATCCAGAATTGGCCAACACCAAAGAACCTCATCAGGTAAGAGGATTTCTTACTATAATCGTTTTGTAGATTATCCAATACACAACTTACTTGAAAAGTCACATAAACTTTGATGGACTGCTGATTGCCAAGAAATACGGCATTAACTAAAATACTTGCATATTTTATAACAAATAAGATAATTATTATTAAGATGGATACAAACACACTTAGTGCTGTCAAACTGAGAAATGCATATTATATTAAACACCTACATATGTAACTTGTGTAATGAGACAGGTTCTACGGACATCATGAACGATTTATTAGAACAGCAAACAATTTTATCGGACACCTGTAGAAAGATGTATAATTCAGCATTTCACCTATCACGACAAAACATTACCAAAACGTATATAATGACAAAATATAGCATCAGATTACTACAAGTAGCGTCTGTAGCCATATATTAATTCATATTAAACAATTAGTACCTGATTGGTCCTCATCGTACTCTGATAACCTTTGCAAGGTGAGGTGGCGATGAGGTTATTGATGTAACCCACATTTTGTCACTAGAAGGCGCTGCAAATCAGCTATAGTTGCTGGTTTAGGGTTGTAGTTAGCAATATTGTCTCAATGTGATGCCTGTAGGAAGCGTCATTCACCTTTCCCTGGAGCATATGAATAGCAGTTTTCCACCATGATGAATAGCTGCTCAACCATGTACTGCACCACCTCCTGTGTATTCCGTGTGAGTAAGGTAGTCTTCCTTCATCTGTTCCCCTGGCAAACAATGAACACGAATCCTACCATCAGCTTTAACAAGCCAAAAACTCGTCTGAAAAGATGACATGTTGCCAGTGTCCTAACTGTAAGATGGCATACTGTTTTGCCCATGTAACACAGTGGTGGTGGTGAATTCTGGTTAATATCGGTTTCTAGATAGCCTTCTTGCAAAATAACCTAGTTTGGCCAGATCCTATGCGCCGTTCTTCTGAGTACATTGGAATGAATGTGTTCATGTAATTCTTATCCTAAGGTGCTGCGAGACTTCTTTCGACCTTTATGTGTTAACCTGATTAAAACATGGTCATCTCAGGCATTAGTTTTTGGCATCTACCAGTAGACTTTCCTGGAACAACGTTTTCTGTAATCCAATGACGTTTCAGGATTCTGGATACAGTACACCTACTATTCTGGCAATGTCCATTTGCTTCATATCATTTTTGGACAGTCGAACAATTTGATACCCTATAACTTCTGGCACGTGACGAGGCAGGACTCTACATCAAGTACAGAGAAACTGTCTGAACAAGGCATTGACCTGTTTCACAAAATATTATAAAAGCACACACTTTTATACAAAACAGGTGTTTGTGTGTGTTTGATGAACAAATACTCAAAACAACTTATACAGACCAGAATAACAATTTTTATATGTTTATATATAATATGCTACTTTCTCTGTTTCTACTCGGGCATTTACTCAGTAACTAGACCGCGCATGTAGACAATAACATCAATATAGAACAGTATGCAAACATTTTATCCAAGACTGTACATCGCTCTGAGTGGAACATGGAAATTCTGATGTATTATCCTTAAGATCATATGTTATTGAAGACTATAAACACGTGAAAAGAGGGAAGCACAAAAGAGTAAATGTAACCAACCTAAAGTACAGCAGAGGATAATCCAAAATATGACATCCAAATTGATGATGAAGATCTAGTGTGGTCCAACACTCAACTGAAAAGCTAATTAGGCAGAAGTTACGAGTTTGAAACCAATTATTCAGTGGAGCAAGAATAGTGCAGAGAAACCTTCATAGCAAATAGTCACTCTGTATAGCTCAAAGACATGCAAGAGGGTTTGTCATGTCGAAAATGTCAATTATTTTACTTGGTAGATTTCTGGGTATCTGTAAAGAATTGGTGAAAATTTTTTAACTATTCTGTGAGTAGAAAGACAAAAAAAGTATGGACAACTACAGCATTATTGTGTTGGAGCACTACTTGAAAGAGTTGCTGTCGATGTGCTTCATCTTATGCCACAAAGTAACAGTGGGAATACACATGTCATGGTTGTGATGGACTATTTCACCAACAGCTAGAAGCAGATGCTGTTCCTAACAAGGATTGTTTGTTTGTTTTGAATTTCACGCAAAGCTACACGAGGGCTATCTGCGCTAACCGTCCCTAGTTTAGCAGTGTAAGACTAGAGGGAAGGCAGCTAGTCATCACCACCCACCACCAACTCTTGAGCTACTCTTTTACTAACAAATAGTGATATTGACCGTCACATTATAACGTCCCCACGGCTGAAAAGTCAAGCATGTTTGGTGTGACGGGGATTCGAACCCGCGTCCCTTAGATTGCTAGTCGAGCGCCCTAACCACCTGGCCATGCCGGGCCGCCTAACAAGGAAGCAGAAACTCTATAAAAAAAAATATTATTGTCAATGAATTTTTTTGAAGATTTTGGGTGCCTGTGAAACTTTACTCAGATTAGGGACGGGACTTCGAATTAATAATGTTTGCAGAAATATGTTAGATCCTTGGAATAAAACAGACAAAAACAAAAGCTTTTCACTCATCTTCTGACAGCATGGTGGCGAGATACAACCTACACTTTTAAATCAGTTAACTATTTATGCGGATAAACATCAGAAAATTTGACATCAATATCTTCCATTGTTATTTATAAGTTATCAAACAGCAGTACATGAAGCTACAGGGACACATCATCGACAATGTTTATGAGAGTATTTAAAGCGTCATTGGATATTTGTTATCGGTATCCAGAGGATAGCCACTCATGAGAGTCTTACACAGAACATGTAAAGAAATTAAGGAACACCATTAATGTGAAACATGATTTTACCTAGGGATGACTTAAATCAGCTAGTGATAAAATTAAAAGTTGGTATGATGTTAATGTTGATTTTCATCGAATGATACAGTGTGGCTGTACAATCCCTAATGCAAGAAAGGACGAACTCCAAAGTTAAGCAGGTGTTGGGAAGGGTCATAAATTGTAGTAAAAATAACCAATGATGTGGTTTAGAAAACCTAGAAAGACAAGTGACTCAGGCCAAAGGTCATTCACTGTGATTGTCTTTGGAAGTATGTCAATGAAATAACAGCCAACTTGGTAAGTACTGAGAATAATCTGCAAGCAGAAAGTCAACCTGCTGAGAAGTCCAGGGCCCTTGCTCAGACTACTTCCAGAGGATTGTAATGGATGAAGTTCGTTCAATCACCAACCTAGGAAGAATTGCCCCAGCGACAGCAAAGAGTGAAAATAATTTTCAAGGGATCATCCCATCTGCATACCATGAAGCTCGGAAAAGAAAATCGCCAAAAATACTTGGTGAATTGACAGTTTAGTATACAGTTTTATTTATGTGTTAGGATTATTCAAGCGATTTCATAATCCAAAAAAGTGCCTTGTTGTTGGCTATATTTTTATTATTTTAATTTAGATATTTGATAGAGGGCGTATGACGTTAAGATCAAGTAAGTTTATAAAGTAGTCCTAGAATACCTAGAATATTCGTGAATATTAATGATCGAGAAATTTTTCAAAATCTCTAGAAACAAGGCTACATTATAAATACGAGAATTAGTGAAACATTGAGTTCAGTTTCAATTAGTAGAGCTGTAAAGATTCAGTGAAGTATTTAGTTTTACTTCGTTCAGTGATTGAGAAGTTAATGAAATGTTCAGACCAATATCCGTTATCATGTATATTCAGTTACTTGATCGATTAGCCGAGAAATTGTATAAGTAAGTTTGTTTATACTTTAGTCGTAGTACCATTAGCGAGTAAATTTATGTTGAAAACGTTATTGCTGAACTTAGGCCTACAATTCTGTACATATGATACTAGCGGTAGCCTGTACCAAACGTTAAGAAAGTAATAAACTAATTTGTTATCGTTACGTGGAATGGACTTCACATTATTTTCACCACATAATTTAAAATAACACACCTAACGAAAGAAGGCGTTGAAACAATACGTTCCAAATTATCAAAAAGTCGTTAATATCAAGGATAATATAGAGATTTAACCAAATTTGTTTTTATTTCTTTGTTGGCAAGAATGTTGTAAATCACAAGAAAAAACAAGATATTTACGAACTTCCACATAATGAATGTAATTACATGTATGTTTATTCTGGACAAACTAAACGATCCTTAGTTGTAGGAGTCAAGGAACTTCAAAGATTTTGTAAACGGGCGTGGGGGAGGGAGGGGAATCAGCGATCGCACTACATGCTCACAAAACTAAACATTAAATTAAATGGAAGGAATCTAAAACTCTCGCTGAACAGCGTAAGAACACTACCATAAACAAGGACAATGGTCTGGATTTAAGAACACTGCTATAAACAAAGACAATGGTCCACTTTAAGAACACTACTATAAACAAGGTGAATGGTCCGGCTTTCAGAACACTACTATAAACAAGGACAATAGTCCTGCTTTAAATTAAGTTTCTCTTAGATCTTTAAATTTTGCTATGTGATTAATAAAAACATGTTTAAAGGTCGAAAAGTTGGGCTACAAGCAATGTAAAAATCATTTTACACTCAACGGTTTTTATCCAAGATTTTTTATTTCTGGCTAAAAGAAGATTAAATAATCTTACTTTGTGATAGTTGTATCTGGAGAAAAAACTGTACATAGCATTATAAGAAAATCTATAAATTTATCATGGCGGGAAACGATATGCAGTTTTGTATCTACATGTATTGAATGGTACATAGTCTTAACATGTCGTAAAGGTTACACGGACTTACTATAAGATTAGTATTTAGATAATGTTAATTGGTTTTACAATCTTTCGCGCTTGCGTGTATATGTCTGGGTGAAAAATTTATACAATCTTGTAACTTGCTTTTGGTATGTCTTGGTGAAAAATTTATACAATCTTGTAACTTGCTTTTGGTATGTCTTGGTGAAAAAGCTATAAAGTTATGTACATCCTTGCTACTAATTATATACATATGTATATATACGTTTGTGTGTATGATTTAACAACTTTTCTTTTATTACGGCTTTGAACACCGAAAGCTAGCGAAGCATTGAAAATCAATAAGCCTGATGCTCCTTTGAAGTCGTAGACATGTAAAAATAGCAGTCTTCTGTGAATTTTAGGCCTACTATCATTACTCTAGTGTTGCTATATCTGCATCTAAAAAAGAAAAGAGCCCATAATCAAGTACATATTGTTTAGCTGGAAATCTACAATCAGCATCAAACCAGTTCAGTCTCGCTAGCCGGCAGGTGGTTTGAAAACGAGCAATGCTAGCGGCAGAGTTGTGAAGACATAAATTGTTTTTACAGGTTACGTATTTTCCTTTTGGGGGGGGGGGGTAGGGGAGATGTATTCAACAGATTTTCTGATGACATATCTTAAAGTTATTGAATAGTTTAAAAATAAACTGTATGTACAGAACTCTATTTTTGTACTAGCAGTATTTTCTAGAACGGTACTGTTACGTCTCCGTTTGTTAATTAACTTTCCGTAACTTCGTTCCGACGAACTTTAGCGACACAAGTCCTTACTTAATAAAATTGGTTTATTCTTTCTGAATATAACTTTACCGATACACTTATTTTCGACAGTCGCTCTGTAACAAACGTTTTAACAACGAACGTTAACTTCAACAATACGTCTCTCTCTGACTGCAGTTCAATTACTCATTACCTACACACACATTATCGTCCCGTCACGTTGTCACCCTTTTTTATATACCAGACTACCCTATATCCAGTAAATGCTAGAGCATTCGCCAAGGTACAGGATAGTTCTAGAAAGCAGAGGGCGTGAGAATAGTCACGTGATCTCGCTGACGCAACAGTACTTATTCTGTAAGGACTGGCATGGCCTGATGGCTAGAGCACTCGACTCGCAATCTGCGGATTACGGGTTGGAATCCTCGTTATACCAAACATGACCGCCCTTTCAGCCCTGATGGTCAATTCCCCTCTTAATTGGTAAAAGAGTATTGACTACCTTCCTTCCCTTTAGTCTGTTGCTATTAAATTAGGGACGGTTAGAACAAATATCTCTCGTGCAGACTTTGTGAGAAATTCAAACGAAACAAGCATACTTATTTTCTGCCGAATTTTAATTAGATGATAAATGGGACTTGTTGACCCTCGCGAAACAGTCCCGCACTCATAAAGTGTAAGAGTGAAAGTAAAAAGGAATGATAAAAGTATGTCAACCACTCTATATCGGCTGCCCCCCTCCTCCCCGTTAAGTCTGTATTTTCCTTACAACGCTAAAAACTGGGTTTCGATACCCGTGTTGAACAGGGTACATGTAGTCCATTGTGCAGCTTTATGCTTAAATATCAACCAATCTAGTGCAGACGAGTCCTTTCGCCCAATACCAGAGCTCATCACACCGGCTAAGATAGGAGAAACACAACAGTGGTTTAAATAAGAAACCCACTTTGAGACTAATAATGGT
>NW_013666095.1:167963-175387 GCF_000517525.1 Limulus polyphemus
CGAGTGAAGAGCTGACCAGGAAGTATAGATCTGAAATGAGACTGAAGAAAAAACATGTTATGCATAGAATACGTATAATAGTGAAGTTATTCAGGATTATTGTATAGAGGTAATGCTCTGTAACAGATTGTTAGGGGATAGATATTTGCACCATGGTTGGGGGGGGGAGGTGGCGGCAATTTTCTGAAATTCAGCTGTGAATAGATTTCGGTAGATGGCTTTTTTGTAATATTTGGTAGCAAGTTTAGTGATGCGTGTTTGTACGGTGTGTAGTGAGGTGTACCTTTCGGTGTAGCATGCAGGTGTGTATCGAGGAAGACGATAAGCGAGACGTATGACATTGTTTTGGTGGTTTTGCAAAATCCTTCGTTGATTATTGTGCATGTAACCATTGCACCGTAATCTAGTAGGGGTCTGATGAATGTTTTGTAAACGTGTGTTATTGTTTGTGGTCTGCAACCGTGGATGGGGTGGCTTATTTTATTGAGGTAGGCTATACGAGTTTTGATTTTATTATTGATATCTCTGAAGTGAGTGTGCCAGGTTAGATTAGGGTTAATGGTGATACCTAGGAATTTAGCGGATTTGGAGAATTGGATTGGTTGGTCGTATAAGTAGTTTGGTAAGCCTGACTCGTTTGCGTCTTTTGTTAAGTCATCGGAAGAGTATGATTGCCTGGGTTTTGAAGGGATTGAGTATGATCCGCCACTTGTTGCACCACCGTGTAATCTTGTCTAGGGCTGTTTGGATTTTCTTAGCCGCTAGTGGAGGGTCCCAGGAGGTGCTCCATAGGGCTATGTCGTCGGCATATTGTGAGGCGTGTGTGAGGGATGAGGTAAGTTGAGGTAGGTCGTTGACGAAGAGTGTATACAGCAGGGGGCTTAAGACAGACCCCTGTGGTACACCTGCGTTAAACGCGAAGAGCTGTGAGATCGAGGAGTTTATTTTAACTTTGGCAGATCTGTTGTCTAAAAAACAGGATATCCATTTAGTGAAAGTCGTGGGAATCTTGTGCGTGATCAGTTTGTATTTGAGTCCGTTGTGCCATACTGTGTCAAAGGCTTTCTGTACATCTAAGAAGGTGGCAACAGTGGCCATTATCTCTCTTCAATCTATCTCCAGCTTATATACTAAAAAGGAGGGCGTCTAGCAAACGCTGGGACATTCGTGAGGTTGCCCGATAAGTCACGATCCTTCTAGAAACTCCAGCGCGCATGCTCCTATCGTAACAATATTATCAAATGTCATCAATATAACTGTTACATACACTGTACATTGGTTAAGTGTAATTTTTATCAATTTTATACAAGTCAGATCAAAATTATGATAACGATTACAACACAATATTACGTATTATTGTATTTCGCATTTACTTGAACTAACTTTCACTGACCATTCAGGAGAACTGGTGAACATTAAACTTATTATTTCCAGATCGCGTCAAACAGCGTCAGTAAAAGAAGACTACATTAGTATTTCTAAGACCTTATGAGTGAAAGCAAAGAAGAATGTATAACAATATGTCAAACACATTATGTCTGTTATATATATCCATTCCAGAAATTGCAGGTTATATTTTTAACTATAATATATTGTGCAATTCAGTGATCAACAACATCACAAGGCTATGTTACTGTTGAAAATGCCCCCCAGTTGCACAGCGGTATGTCTGCGGACTTACAACGCTAGAATCCATGTTTCGATACCCGTGGTGGGTAGAGCACAGATAGCCCATTGTGTAGCTTTGTGCTTAATTATAAACAAACAAAACTGTTAAAAACGAATGTTTTCCCGCGCTAGTGCTGCATGACGTCAGATCTATAACATAAACTATATGTACAATATTGACTAGTTTTTCGTTCAAGTGCACTTGTTTTTTAATGATAACGGCTGTTTTTCTACAGTTTGTAAATTATTTGAGAAAAAAAAACAACAACGTACATTTGGTTATATGTTTTGAACAATTTCGTTCTAACTTTGCAGGGATGGGAGTGGGTTATAGAAAAATATGTGAAAGAGTGTGGCAGATGATGCGGAGGGGGTGGGGGAGGGTCTGGGAACTTCCCTCTGGAATTTTGTTTTTAAATGTAGGTTTCCTTTGGACAAATTGACGCTCCATTGTAGTACTGTATTTAATAGAACATTTGTGAAATTCGCTGGCACACATGCGACATCAGCATAAATTACAATTAGAGTCTATTTATCGAGGCGTGGGCCCGTAGTATGCCCCCCCTCACTCCCCACTATTCGTACATATGGCGCACCAAATATCATTGGGGCATACGGCAATCAACTTATCATCGCCCATAAGTCTATCGAATTCACGGAGTTATATCAAGACAGAAATTGTTTGTAATCAAACGAATAACAGACAGATTAAGGAGATGTTGTAATTAAAGTTGTCTAGATCGATGTTTACATGACAATTTGAAAGAATTGAGAACGTTTACCACAGTTTGGATCAAGTGAGCGAACTAAAAAATGAAGGGCCATGTTTGAACGCGATCTTGTGGTTAATGGTTAGTGTACGAGATGAAATAATGTGGTATACGATAGTAAAATGTTTATAAGATCAAATTTCAATATTATTAGCAACGGATGACTCTTAAAACATTGAACGAATTATTTTTCGAAATATCTCTCTTAGTCTTTTGACTTGTCCTGGCTCAGCGCGTCTTTCGCTGCTCCTTGCAACAACTAACGAAGCTTCCTATTGGACAAAAAGCTGCTCTTGGTGCAAGTTCATCCAGTGACAACGCACGTTCTAAATATTCATGGGGTGGATTGTTTACAACCAGATGAAGTGCAATAAAAACAAATAGCGATCGAATGGAGAATGGGGGTCCAAACACTTGCATGAGGAATACCCCCCGAAAATTGAACTGAATTAATACGAATCACAGAAATGATGTTTTTCACTGTGAAATCACCGGAAATCCGGACCAAAACGAAATATCCCATCACTGACTATCTTTGCTCTGCTCATCGCGAGCATTGAAACGTGATTTTTAGCGTTATAAACCTTCACTTTGGATTGTTTTGTTGTTGAGCAGAAAGCTGCACGATGGGCTATTTGTGCTCCGCCCACCACGGGTATCGAAGCACAGTTTTGAGAGTTGTATACCTGCAGACTTACCGCTGAACCCCTAGAGGACATCAGCTCTCACGCATACTGCTGAGCCTCCGTATAAAAGCTACAATTTAAAAAAAAACAAAGGCATAAATCCTGAAATTTACACAGTTGATTAGTGTACAGTAAGATTTATCTGATAAATTGATAAGACTCTAAGATTTAATGATAGTTCGAGACCTTGACTTAATTTTTACTTCCTTCTACTGATATTACGTTATTTTTAAGCTTTAGATTTGTATTCAAACTAAAGAGAAACAAAGCTATATAATATTACAGTTTCGTGATCAAATGCAGCTCAATGGGCTCTTAAACATTGGCTTAGGCCTACTTAGAGTTTATTTGTCAATCATGTCAATTTACACTACTGATTGTGATTGTTGTATTAATGGTAAAAACATACACTTTGACAGAAAGAAAAACAACGACATGCAGGCTTAACTTTGGGTTGAGTCCGTGCTCCCCAAGGCTAAATCTGGCCCTCCGCGAGAATTCTTTAGAAATGAGGCCATCTCTAAAAATTCTAATCAAGCGCGTGTTCCTGTTGAGGGTCGCCATCTTGAAAATTTAATAGAAACTGGTTTAAATATTTATCTGTGTAGAATGCAACGTAGAACACCTGAGTTTACAAAGAACCATTCTTAAACCAAGTTACTCTTTAATAGTGACTGTTTAGTAATAACTTTAATATTGTATCTGGCTTTCTGTGACCATTTACGGAATATTTTAAAGATATCTTTACTATTCTTTAAGACTTGAGTGTCTTAACCTTTCTTCAGTTGGACACCTTGTCCAACCAGTTTTGAATGTATTGCTTTACAGTTATCTCAAGGAAAGCCAGTCTCAAATCTTCCTGATAATAACGAAGAGCTGTTGCTCAAAGAATTTTCACTTCAGTTTCATCATCATTTTGTTTTGGCTTGTTACAGTTGATGGGAACGTTCTTGCTCTTTGTATTTTCAGTGTATACTGTATCTTGTTTTTCACCATTTTCTTGTAGGTAATTATTTTGTAAATAATTGGATCTCTTCATTTATTGCGTAAATCTATTATCTAATATTTTTTTTTTCCAATTGGACGGGTATATGCTATTATTTCACACTTAATGTAATAATATTATTTGTAAAGACCTCAGTAATTGGCCAAAAACAAAATTGTATACGTTTAACACGAGTTCTATATCTTTAAACATTTCACACGAATAGCCTGGAACAAAAGTCTACAGTCTTGTGAGTGAAACTTATATTAAGCTTGAATGTACTATAAGACAGCTTGGCCTTTGACCAGTGGGAAAGCAGACAGCAACTTGAGACAGCAGTCATAAGTGCTTTGTCGCTCTTGTAACTGAATAACGGGATTGACTGTCACTTTTATTACGTGCGCACAGCAGAAAGTGGGGAGGGTATTCATTAACATCGCATTTAGAATCTCGGACTCTTCGATCCGTAGCCCGACATGTAAATCATTAGGTCAAGCTCAGCCCTTGTATGACTGACTTAAAGACGTTCATTTCTTGATACAAGAAAGACTTTCATAATTTGTTTTTAATGTACACCCATGTGACTTAGTTGTCAAGCAGTTGCATTTTTTATTAATTTTTTTCATATGATATTCCAGCAAAGAATTATATTTTAATAACATTTATCAACTGTTTTTCTTTTACAAGTACATTTTTTGTTTGTTGTCTTCGTTATTTTTCTTTTCAACATTCCCAAGCTGTTTATCGACGGATTAAAGAACATTATGATATACACATGTGCATAGCCTCTGTTCTATTTGTTAGTCGCCCCCAGTGGCACAACGGTATGTCTGCGGGCTTACAACCCTAGAATCCACATTTCGATACCCGTGGCGGGAAGAGAATAGATAGGCCATTGTTTAGCTATTCGTTAGTCACATGGTAATATTCTTTGTATTTTATGCACTATTAATGTACCTGAGCGTAACGTAGGATGGAGTGTAAATTTATTATATGTTATTTTATGGTTATGTTTTTAAATTCAATCCTGCAAAAATAGGTTTTGAAAATTATCAAAAAATACTAAATAAAAAGAAAGGTAGATGGAATGATAAGTGAAGTGTTCATGGGACAATTTGCACGAACTACTTTTCCTGTTTTAAATATAATTCATCTGTTTTCTCCAATAATCAATTTATGTTAAACATTATTCAGATAACCAATGAAATAGTAAAAAAAACAAGGTTGTGGCAGTTACACAATTAACAACTTTCAGTTAAACTAGAATAACTTGTTTTCGTTCGAAGTTTTTTCATGTGTTTTATAAAGTTGAGCTGAGCCCTTCGCCTCATTTCCGAGTTCTTTGTACTTTAAGATCCAATTTTGAAACAAACCACTCTTTGCTATTTTCTATTTAGATATAGTGTAAAAAATAAAAGTTTTATCACAACACAGTTAATAAGTTTA
Organism: Limulus polyphemus; assembly: GCF_000517525.1. Lineage (NCBI taxonomy): Eukaryota > Metazoa > Arthropoda > Merostomata > Xiphosura > Limulidae > Limulus > Limulus polyphemus. Next base: position 173,519 of record NW_013666095.1, read on the forward strand.
TTTTTTTGCTGTTAATGGAAAACCGCTGAGCCATGAGGGGGGGAGGGCAATTCATAAGTAGTAGAAGTTTCTCCATTGTAAAATTTTGAACCATTTGTACAAAGTAAAAGTAATAAATTGTATTTATTTATTTTTACAAGTTAGATCTACATGTAACTGTTAATGCCAAGTTTCATTCTTGAATACACGCAAATTATTTTTCAAATTCTAAAGGAATATTTATCGCAAATTACATAAATACAATTATGCATTAACGTCTACCAGAAGAGCTGCTAAAATTCTACAAAAACAATTATAATTAAAAGTAAAACAATGAAAATTAAGAGAATTAGAACTGCCAGTATTATAATAATAATGAATAAAAGTGATTGGAGGAGGGCGACCCCTGCTAAAAGGAAAAGCCGAAGAAGAAGTTGAAATTTAAGACAAATTTTGAAGAAACTTTTCATAGGAAAAATCAAATTATTTTAGCTTTATTGGGATAACAGGAACAAAGAGTCAATCTGCAGTAGAGATTCGAATCAGTAGATCTTCTGTTGTTTAATACTACTCAGTGATAAATAACCTATTATACGTGAATATAAACATTATACTTAAGAACACGCTGATACTATATACATAGGTTTGTGGGTAGAATCAGTTTTAAAGTATTATTACGGCAGTGGAAGTCACGAGAAGCTGGGAGCATGCGCGCTGGAGTTTCTCGAAGGATCATGAATTTGCCAGGCAACTCTAGTCTGATCGAGACGCCCTCTTTTTAGTATATAAGCCTGGGGAGAAAAACCAGAGCTACGGCAGAGATAGATAATTGAGTCAAGCGAACAGTAGGCACCGTAAGTAAAGTGTGTGAATCGCTGTGATTTATAGCGTGTGTGTGTAAAGGTTGTTAAGTTTAAAGTGACTGTGGAAATTTTGTGTATTTCAAAGTTTGTATCAAGGAAGAATAAACTGGGTTAATCAAGAAAGAACTTGTATCACTGATGTTTCTGGGAAAGAACTTATAACGGAAATTAACAAACAAGCAAGTATGTAACAAATTGGTGTCAGAGAGTGGGACGGAAAAAAAAAAAGATGGAAACGAGAAGTGGCAAATCAAACAACAGCTTAGCAGATTTGATGGCAGCAATTCCTGAACAGCAAATAAAACAAGAAGAACGAAAAAATAAACAAGAAACATTACAGCAGTTGTTGGGGGAAAAAGAAAGGAAACAAAAAGAGAGAAAACAGCAATGGCAAAAAATTTGCAACAGTGGCAGTTCGAACAGCAAAATAAACAAGATAGATTACAGCAGTTGTTGGAGGAAAAAGAAAGGAAACAAGAAGAGAGAATACAGCAGTGGTTGGAGGAGAAAGAAAAGAAATAAGAAGAGAGGCTACAGTAGTGGTTGGAGGAGAAAGGAAGGAAACAAGAAGAGAGACTACAGCAGTGGTTGGAGGAGAAAGAAAAGAAATAAGAAGAGAGACTACACCAGCGTTTGGAAGAGAAAGAAAATAAACAAGAAGAGGGACGACAGCAGTGGCAAGAAAACCAGCACCAGTAGCAACTGGAACAAGAAAAGAAACAGGAAGAAAGTCTCTGACAGTCGAGAGAAAGCCAGCATACACAAATGGAAAAGATTAGTAAATTTGAAAGTGAATTAAATACATTAAAGGATGATTTACTGTCTTTTACACAGGAAGGATATACTAACCCAGACAATAGGAAGCCCCTTCCAGACCCTGCCGCTAAACCCTAATGCAGACATCTTAAGTCCTGCCAGAAGTCACATTTCAGACACAAGTGTCAGCACCAGGGGTGATCTAGTACGAAGGAAATCACAGGAATTCGATGGGAAGGCACCATGGGAAGCATCTAGAGCACAATTTGAG
>NW_013666095.1:176361-180438 GCF_000517525.1 Limulus polyphemus
TTTGAAAACGTCTTCTGATTCGATGAAGCTATGTTATAATAAGAGATCTACTGAAGTCAGCTTTGTACCAGGAGGCAAAGTGTGGTTTATAATCCCAGGAAGACCAAAGGGAAGTCTCCTAAGTTGTCTTCTCCATGGGAAGGCCCATATGACATAGAGGATCGTCTCTCAGACGTGACTTTCCGAATAAACTGTGGTCGGCAAGGTAAGCCAAAGGTGGCGCATGCCAACAGGCTTTGGCATTATCCTGGTTCAGGACATTTCAGTTGGGACGAAGTGAACAATGGAACAAATGATGCTGCTGAAGACGTGTCACCTGAAAAAGCCACTGTTGAAGAAGAAACTGTACCCGGTTTCGAGAATGGAAACAGTGAAGCCCTTGATGAAGTTACTACCACTGATGTGACTGTTAACGATAATAGGACATTTCCTGATAGAGCTGATGAGCCTCACGTGAAGCAGAAGCCAACGAGACAGAGACCAGTACGAAAGAAGATACATCCCGTAAAATTAAGAGACTTTGTTGAATTTTAATTTTTTGTTTGTAAATTTTGTACATTTAATTAATTAATTGTTAATTATCTATTGGTTTAATGTAAATGGCTATTGTTCGTCCCGAACAATACTAAGGAAGGGCCAGTGTTACGACAGCGGAAGTCACGTGACGCTGGTAACACGTCATTAGATTCTCGAAGGATCTTGACTTTTCCTGGCAACTCTAGTCTTTTCTAGGTGCCCTGTTTTTTGTATATAAGCCCGGCAAATAAAGCGGAGAAATAATGGCTGATAGACAGATAATTGAGTCAAGCGAGCGACCGCAAGTAAAGTGCGTGAATCGTCGTGAATTATAGCGCGTGTTGAAGTTAAATGACTGTGGAAATTAAGTGTATTGCAAAGTTGTATTGAGAAAGAATAAACTAGTTTTATTTAAGAAAGGACTTGTATCGCTGAAGTTCTTCGGAAAGAATATTTACGGGAAATTAACAAACGAACAGAGACGTAACAGTATTAAGAGTAGTTCCACAACGTTTTAAAACAAAATAAGTATTTTAAAAGTTACGATTCAAATCCCGAAAATTGACGAAGCATTGGAAAACAATAGGCCTAATATTTGTGACGAAAACCACGTAAGCCATAAGTAAGTTTGGTTTACACATTTTTCTTAAATTTTTCATTTCGGACTTTAAATTAGAGGTATGTAAAAATAGAATTTCAGATCTATTTTTTTGTGTTACATTGATCAATTTGAGTTTATATACGCTTAAAATATGCTTTTTAAAAATGGAATTAAAGATAATAAGAAAGGGCAGAAAAACCTCGTAAAAGAAATAAATTGCTTTTAAGTACCAAAATAAATGGGAGTGGCGGTTTGTGATTTATTTTAAACGAAAAAAATCACGTAGCGTTTCATTAAAATGAATATCGCTTCCCAGTGGCGCAGTGGTATGTCTGCGGACTTACAACGCTAGAATCCGAGTTCGATACACGTGGTGGGCAGAGCGCCGGTATCCCATTGTGTAGCTTTGTGCTGAAGTTCAAACAAACAATAAGAATATCAAAATTGATCATCTATTATAAAAAGAAATACTGCTTCACGATTTTAATGAGTTCAGGAAACAAAGTTTACATGAACCGAGAAATTAAAGTAAAATTAACGAAATATATATTATTTATTGGCGGTGGGTGGGGATGACTAGCTGCCTTCCCTCTAGTCTTACACTGCTAAATTAGGGACGGCTAGCGCAGATAGCCCTCGTGTAGCTTTGCTCGCCGGTGGCTCAGCTGTAAGCATGAAAGCTTATAAAAATCGGGGCTCGAATCTTGCTTTTGTACACAACGCAATAGCTAATTAATAACAGAATATAAACACATTTTAAGTATACTAATATTATTCGATATATATGCATAAAAGTGTCATTCAGGTTGAGAATTTCAACTCCAGTGATTCAATTTTCAGCTGTCTTTCTGTGGGTAGATAGTACATCAAGTTTCCTAAGATATTTTTTCTCCTAACATGTTTCAAACTTTAGTGGTCGTCGAAAATCTTGTTCTCTTCTACTCTGTCCTTCATCTGAAATTTCCAATTAAAACTATATCCATTATTTAAAAAAAAAGTAGCTCAGCTGTAAGTCTGCAGGCTTACGACGCTAAAAGACTGGTTTCGATATCCGTGGTAAGCTTTTTTTTTTGCTTCTCAACAGCCAGCTAATCAATGTTAAAAAAAAACAAACTAATGTAAATTACCTGAAGCAGTTCGTTTACTGAAAACTCGGTATAAAAATCATAATATTTTCAAGTGACTACCTTTATCGTGTAAAGTCTGTCTGTAGAACAATATCGTTTAGAGAACTTTTATTGAAAGAGTAAACTAAAAACACATATATATATGTAGGCATACAGACGGATAATGCAGAAGCGTATCACCGCAGATGTGATTTTTGATGCCACGGGCGCCATGTTTGGTTCACGACAATTGTCTGACCATTTGACTGTGTAATGGTAGACTTATGGTAAGATATATATTAAAAACTTACAATAATAATTTTTCATAAAGCGAGCTTGTTCATATTTTAGATGCAAAGGGCACAATAATTTCGAAGAATAAAGCCTTCAGTGTTTTCTGTGGAGTTGGATAAACTCGAGCGTTTAAGACACCAACAAGCTCTAAAACCACATCACAATCCAACCCAGTCAATGCCTTTACTCTTAAAGTGAAGACTATGGTTTCAAAAGAAGACATTTAAACGCCAAAACCATAGGAACGGAGCTTAGAATATATACTAGTACCATTAACAAATTAGTAAACATAAAGCCTAAATACGAGACAGACATTCAGAAGTTTCCATTCATACCTTGAAATCAAAGGCTATTTTCATGAGGAGATCCCTGAAATAACTCGATTCACAATTCCATTCCATTACGTACCTGACAAACCTGCAGATGTAGCACCAATAGATATTTGCGCCTTTAGTCTGTTCATACATGATTTTGGACGTTTGCATACAGTGTGGTCTTAGAAAGTTTGTCAGAATGTATTGTGTAAAGTTGATTTCGTTACTCTTCGCAGAAGCTTGTAACAAGGGAAACTGATGTGTTAGGCAATAATGCCTAATCAAAGTCATAAAACTGACCGCAATCGATGATCGAGGTAGAACTAGACCGGGAACTGTGGTTTTTAAATCAGTATTAGCCTTATAAGGACGCCTGTAGCTTTCTTCTATGTAGTTGTGGTATAACATAAAGGAAGGAAATAACAATGATATTAAACAGTTTTTCTATTTCTTATGCACCTCAATGGGTTTATTATGAGTGTCGCGCAAAGCTACTCGAAGGCTACCTGTGCTAGCCGTTCCTAATCTAATAGTGATAGACTAGAGTGAAGACAGCTAGTCAATACCACATCCAGCCAAATCTTGGACTAATCTTCTACAAACGAATAGTAGATTGACCGTCCATCATTACGCTCTAACAGCCGAAAGGGTGAGCATGCTCGGTGATTGGTATTCGAACCCGCTACCCATTGATTGCGAGTTGAGCGCCATAGCAACCAAGTCTACTGACTTACAACGCTAAAATCCGGAGTTCAATTCCCACGGTTGGCACAGCAGATAATCCATTGTGGCTTAATTCAAAAGCAAACAAATTATTTCATGTTTTTAAAATATATTTTTTATTGAAAGGTTGAATTATTTTCCGGAGAGAAAATTAAAACCATTGTGACTTTTAATTTGATTTTTGAGTATTATCGTGTTATTACTGTGTTCTTCGTATTAGTTACTGCTATAAACCATGAAATGTTTGCTTTGTTTAAGTTATGGTGTCATTTGAAAATAAAGTACACTGAAAATATAAAAACACGTGTTGTCGTTTCAGAAACTTGTCCCTAGCTCGGGTAAGCCAAGTCCTCTGGTGCCTCAACGATAAGCTTCAGAACTTATAATTCTAAAGCCTATGGTTCGACTCTCAGCGGAGATATTCCCTTGTATAATTTAGGCCCGGCATGGTCAGGTGGTTAGGGCACTCGACTCGCAATCTGCGGGTCGAGGGTTCGAATCCCCGTCCCACCAAACATGCTCG
>NW_013666095.1:180951-183950 GCF_000517525.1 Limulus polyphemus
GTTATAATGTGACGGTCAATCCCACTATTCGTTGGTAAAATAGTAGTCCAAGAGTTGGCGGTGGGTGGTGATGACTAGCTGCCTTCCCTCTAGTCTTACACTGCTAAATTAGGGACGGCTAGCGCAGATAGCCCTCGTGTAGCTTTGCGCGAAATTCAAAAAACAAACAAACAAACAAGCATGTGTGTGTCTTCAAAGCTGGTAAAAATAAATATAATAATTTATAACTTGTATACTAGATTATTAATTGACTATGTAACACATTAATAGGCTACAACTGCTGAGAAGGTTCTTTTGGAGCATTCGCTAAGAAGAATGCGAACTATAGTCCATGTAATAAAACGGAAACGTTTTAGTTCTTTGATTAAAAGTTATACAAATTAGGTTAACTGACGTTCGCTGATAGTCCTAAGATCAAGTACTGCAGCAGAAGCTAACACAACAATTTCATTTACTTATTAATCATTTCTGGTACGTATGGCTCTTCTCGTCTGTCTAGTACTTCGTTGAAACATAATGTCAATATTCATAAAACTTACTAATTGCTTTACAGTAATGAAAAACTGACTAACAAATTCGCCAAATCAGTAATCCATCATGTATCGTAATAAACTGACTAAAAATTCGCTATCACAATAATCAGTTGTCTACTCCAACCAACTCATTAATTAAAAATCCACTGACCAGATTTGCTGACTAAGTCACATTTTATATGGCTCAAGTTGTTTTCTAAACTTTCAAGAAGATACTGTACTATTTACTAAGCTACACCAATAACAAGACTTCAAAATTTCTTCTGGTCAACAACAATACAAATTAACGTCTGATTAAAAACGAAAACATATCCGACAACAAAAGATTTGGTATCACATACAAATTTTAAATATTGTAAATTATTACGAATTAAGTTACACCTGGAAAATCACTTTGATTGTTTACCTTTCATTTCAGTACTTGTAGCGAAAAGCAAAGGTCAATTTGAAAGGTTTAATTTTTTACTTATTATTCGACTATATCTGTCAGATAGTGCAAACATCAACTATAACAAGTGTTATCAATCGGTTTTGTCCTTGTATTGGTGTCATTGTTCCTTTTCTAGATCACAATTTGCATCTTTGGATTGATTAACAAGTGTCGCAATGAGCCATTTTTGGAAGATTCACTCATTTCTTCTAAAGATATCAGAAAAAGATCCCGTTTTATTGGTTGTTAACTTATATTGTGAACAGCCCTTTCAGGCCGAGTATAACAGCCATATATAAATATAGTTTAGATTGAACATCTTGAGTCATCATTTTACTAAAAGAGACAGGATCATCATATGATATTTAAAAACGAAGAGAAAATTATTTTAATCTATTAATTTCTTTGTTCTGCTTCTAAAGCCTTAAATTAGTATTAATAACAGTTGGCATCATTTGTTCATGCCAATGCCTTGATATATGAATTTTCGGAAATAAAACCCATAAACCCAAGAGGTGGAATAATGCATGAAATTGTAGGCACTTAAATTTATTTATGTTTACTTCAACCAACAACGTGTATCTCGGGGATGTTTATTTTGACATTACATTAGTGAAACAAGCTCCTCTCTCCCAGTGGCTCAGCTGCAAGTCTGAAAGTTTATAACACTAAAAAAACCGGTTTTCGATACCTGTGGTGGGCATATCCAGTTGTGTTTTTTTGCGTTTAACAACAAATAAATATACTGAAATAATTCAACTGGGAATACAAGAAGCTGGAATTTAGGGAATAATTCCAAATAATACTATTGACTACGGGATTTGGTTTGGCTTGTTTGGAATTTCGCTCAAAGCTATACCTCCCTAATTTAACAGTGAAAGACTAGAGGGAAGGCAGCTAGTCATCACCACCCACCACAAACTCTTGGGCTACTCTTTTACCAACGAATAGTGGCATTGACTGTCATGTTATAACCACGGGTGAAAGGGCGAGCATATGTAGTGGGATGGGAATTCGAAGCAGCGATCCGCAGATTTGGAGTCGAGAGCCCTAACCACCTGGCCATGCAGGGCCCCTGACTACGTGAATTATAATAACGAACAAATAAGTTAGATTATACGTAGCCTATGGTTGTTAGATATCAGTATCGCAGCAAAGCACAACATTCATCATCAAGACGATTTTTCATTTAAAAAAGGGGCCAAAAAGAGGATTGGCCAAATCAATATCAGAATCCTTATTCAAGTACTATCTCACTGAAAAAACATAGAAAAAAGTTTAATATTTTTACACTAATTTCACATCAATGGGATCAAAATGACGGACGTTCATATTTTGTCCGGAAAGGGTGTTGTTTTGTTCAAAAAGACTTTTGCATATGTAAATAAGATTATTACAAAGAATTAATTTTAGTATGTTTGACCACTCCAACCATAAAACAACTTCGTGTAGATTATCATTTTAACTGAATATTTGCACTCTTATTTCTGAAAAATAAAAAATCTACCACCGAAATTTCCTCATCATTTACCATAATCCTAAATCCACAGTTTTGACAGTTCCAACTAGTTTTTAACAGAGAAACGTTTTCGTACACTATTCATGATATATCATGATGGAAAGGTTGAAAAATGGGGCTAAAGATGAAGAAATCTATGTGTGCATAATGAAGGAAAAAGATACAGTGCTGTGAATATGATAAAAGAGGTGAATTTGAACTGTGAAGTATTTTCATGTATATGGCAGTTTTGATTATTTTATATCTTTGAGGTTATAAAAGTCACTTTGAATGACCATTTTACTATTCCTTTCTTGTGATTCTCTCTTTGTTTATTACTAATGTTTTTTAAGATTATAAGTAATATAAAATAAATCTATCTATTGACGTTGGTTATGCCAAAGATATGAACAATTTTATTTGTACTATTATCCTTAAAAATAAAAGCTAAAAATATCATTAGTATAAAGAAAAATGCTTCCGCTCATATTTTATATTTCACATTTTTATATATATATATATATATATATATAGATAG
>NW_013666095.1:184026-185765 GCF_000517525.1 Limulus polyphemus
GAATGCTCTAGTATTTGCTAGATAGGGTAGGCTGGTATATAAAAGAGGGGAATGTAATGTGTGTATAGAGATAGTGAGTAATTGATCTGCAGTCAGAAGTATTATTGAGCACGTTCGTTGTTATAGCGTTTGTTTAGCGCGATTGTTGAACTTGAGTGTATCGGTAAAGTTATATTGGAAAAGAATAAACCAGTTTTTATTAAGAAAGAACTTGTGTCGCTTAAGTTTCGTCGGAACGAAGTTACGGAAAATTAATTAACAACCGGAGACGTAACAATATGTATGGAGAATGACTATCCCATTTCTATTATATCACAGAAACAACACTTTTTTATGTACACTTGGTTATTTATCTCCTTTAAGTATTGCCTGATTAGCAATTTTGTCTTCTACATATTTTTAAGTTATGTTCAAATGTTCTTCTTGATATCCCACCAAACATGCTCGCCCTTTCAGACGTGGGGGCGATATAATGTGACGGTCAATCCCACTATTCGTTGGTAAAAGAGTAGCCCAAGAGTTGATGGTGGGTGGTGATGACTAGCTGCCTTCCCTCTAGTCTTACACTGCTAAATTAGAGACGGCTAGCGCAGATAGCCCTCGTGTAGCTTTGCGCGAAATTCAAAAACAAACAAACAAATCTTCTTGATTAATCCTTATATACTAAAACATGCGAAACAACTGATTCTCAAATACTTGGTCAACTGTATAACCCTGCAAATTATTAATTGTGATAGTAAAGGCAGTGAATTTTATTATGAATTTCGGGGTCTTCTCTTTGGACTGTCTTCCTGGTTTTACTTTGTTAGCCTGCTGAGCTGAAAAAAGGCGCTCAAATTTGTGCATTTTCAAAATTGAAATGTGCTGCGGGTAAAACGTGCGGATTATTATAGAGTTGTAGCCTAGAGTTCCGATTGGAGAAAATTTGGTGATGTTGTGTCAATGTTTCTCCTTGACAACCAAGCAAACTTTCATGATGTCAGAAAAACACGAAAGTTCAAGAAATCTTGATAGAAGATGATAGAAACCCTACAACTCGAGCGCTTTCGAAAGGTAGACCTTTCTTCTTTAGAAGCAAACTGGTAATTGTGCCATTATAGTGGTGTAATTGAATAAATAATATATAAAGGGAGTTGAGTGACATCATGAAAGTCATCTGGTTTTTCCAGGAAATGTTTAGTATATTTTCCATGTACTTTTGCAAGTGTCTCATTTTCCGGTACAATGTAGCCGGCAACGAGAACGTTATGTAAAAAGGTGTTAGGGATATTTTGCTTTCGAATTGGCTAAATATGTATATAAAACTGTACTTAAGTGTTAAAGTAAAATAAAGTTGACATCTGGAGACTGATTGGAAAAGAGATATTAAACTAATCAGTTTATTCAAACAGGTATGAAAAAATTATCTTAAATAAATAGTGAGTTTTAGGAAATTTAGTTTTAGGTTACGTGTCGATTGATACCGCTATGGCTGAGATATCGGCATAACGGACAGACGGATTTTCGTCTTTATAACATAGAATATATCAAGACCCACGGTAGTGTGTCGTGTGGCCAAAACAACCTACAAAAACACCTTAGATGTAAAAAAAAGGTGCGGGCAAAAAATGATAGATATCTGGAGTATAAAGGTCTTTTTCTCTAAATGTTTTATCAAAATGTGAAAATCCCTCCAGTATGCACTACGAATTTTGAAAGACATCAAATATATCTTCTTACAGTTCAACAGATGGCGCTAC
>NW_013666095.1:186765-189154 GCF_000517525.1 Limulus polyphemus
GGTTCTTTGTTAGTGTGTCGTGTGGCCAAAACAACCTACAAAATCACCTTAGATGTAAAAAAAGGTGCGGGCAAAAAATGATAGATATCTGGAGTATAAAGGTCGTTTTCTCTAAATGTTTTATCAAAATGTGAAAATCCCTCCAGTATGCACTACGAATTTTGAAAGACATCAAATATATCTTCTTACAGTTCAACAGATGGCGCTACGTTATTCCTAAGTCATTCTTCTCAAAATTGTTCTAAAGGCTAAAAGCGAATTTCATCATTCGTCATTCGGTAATAAACAATGTTTACTGTTACGTAACAATATTTTGGTTATCTGATTTTCTTCATCGGTAAATATTGATTTATTGATCTTAGTTTTATCGGTAAAATATATAAAGCATTTAAAGTGTTCATAATATACAAACGTGTTAATTTCTTCCTTTACACATAAAAGATATTTCTTTTTCTTTCCTTGTTTTGTTTTATATTTGCGATTGACATGGGATTGATTAATCTTGTAATCCACCTAATCTGGACTTAATATGGAAATATAGCTACTGGAATAAAAAGTATAATCCTATGTAAAAAAATCCTAGGGTAGAAAACAACAACTTCAAATCCAGAAAATAGTGCATTGTTCTAAAGGTGTTAAAGTATCATGTCCTACTTTCTGCAAGCTTTCAAACTTATTAGTTGAATTTCATTATGTTTGAAAGCATAAGATCCGTATATTCATGATGGCCATTTTGCTGGATGGCTCACTAGTTATTGTGCCAGCCGGCGGAATTAGAAAGCCCGAGGTTCAAGCTACTGAACACATTTTACACTTTCAGATGTTGGGCATTATTAAAATTACAATCTATCCCTTTAATTGGTTCAAAAGGCCGGACAAGGTCCTTGTGACAATAAGCGGTTCTAACTAGTTACTATAATTCTGGTCAGAAGTATAAAATTAGAGATGGTTATACCTGAATCCCAAGTATATCTGACCTGACTGTTTAGCGTAAATGTTAAATAAGGTTTCGTTTCATTGCTGGTCCCAAATCTTCGTCATACTCATTTAATGTTTTTCTGTTTTTACTGTGTAAATGAGTAAAATCGTGAAAAAACGAGTTATCCATTTTACTGCTTGCGTGAATCTCTATTACAGAACATTTGTGATCGGAACGAGTGCTAGTCATTAGTCTTTTTCACGTTATTTGGAGTGATTCACTGCAAGAAGGAGTCATAGATCATTTTACAAACGGAGTGGAGAATAAAGAAGAAACAGTCAAATTTGTTGCGAGTACGGAAGCGTTGTTTATATGTCTTAACCAGAAATGTAGCATAAAATCATGAATTATTTGATCCATTTTTGGCTAATTCGTGTCATCTGAGATGAAGACATATACACCTGAATAATGCAACGTGGGATTTACTTTTTGTAATAAGTCGCACTTCTTTAGCTGCTTTTTATACTTTCACTGTAATTGAGATAAGCAAATGAAGGTTTATTTGTTTTAGCCCAAAGCCACATTAGGCTATCTGCCATGTTCACCTCGAGGAATCGAACCTCAGATTTTAGCACTGTAAGTCTAGTGGCACAGCGGTATGTCTGCGGAGTTATATCGCTAGAAACCGGGTTTCGATACCCGTGGTGGGCAGAGCACAGATAGCTCTTTGTGTAGCTTTGTGCATAATAACAAAACAGCAACAAGTACCGACTGTTGAGTAATAGTGTTCAGTAGAGGGTCCTGTGGTATGTGCGGAGTGTAGATTGAATTGATTTCATTAACTTTATACGGATAGTTTGATATATGTAGGGCATAGATCCAAAGTACTTTATTCCTTTCTTTATTTTGATAACGTAACGCGTGTTGGGAGCAATATCAAAGTATTTTACCTTTGTTTTCAGAGAATGTGTTGTATTGAAGGTGCAGGCTCCATGTTCTTTAAACACTTTCTTCAGTAAATGTGTTAGATGGCATAAATACATAGGTTTGTTGCATTTCGCGCAAAACAACTCGAGGACGGGGGTGTTTGAAAATTATGTAAGCTGCTTTTCAAAACTTCACAGGAAGCACCTGTCTGAATATAGACAGTTTGTTTGATTTGTTTTGAAGTAAAAGATGGTAACTATTTGATTGCACAAATCATTACATAAAGGTATTTTGATTTGAAAACAAATGCAAACATTGTATCAAATATTAATAAATATGTTACACAAGTCGAAAAGGAAATTGTAGAAACTATACAAATGAATAACTTATATAATTTAGATTATTATAATGATTACAGCGTAAAGCATTTATTATTTTTTAACTCTTCAGAAGAAAAAATGAATTGAACTCCTGAAATAGATACTATTTCTGCAGTAGTTTAGATTATATATATATATATATATACTGAGTGGTCACAAGTAA
>NW_013666095.1:190103-192221 GCF_000517525.1 Limulus polyphemus
AAACACTCAAAAGTGGCAGGAAGAAAATGGTATTCAGAAGTTGCCCTGGCCGAGCCAATCTCCTGACATGAGCTCCATCGAAAACTTCTGGGCCATACACGACCGGCAAGTCAAGAGACAAAAAAAAAAAAAAACTTAGAAGAGCGATCTACTCCAAGTTTTGAAGCAAGAGTGGACGAAAATCCCACAATCTAAAATTGACGAGATGATTCTCACGATTCCCCAAAGGATCAACGAACTCCACGAAGCGAACGGAAGATCTATTAGATATTAATTAAATTATAAACGTATATTAATTCATGTGAATATGACTGAAAAATTTCATTTTTTCTGAAAAGGTGGTGTCTATTTACTTGTGTCCACGCTGTGTATATATATATATAATAAAGCCACTATCTTGTATAACAAATTTAAGGATGATTAAATGCATCTTTCTGGAAAAAATCAAAGAAATTATGAAAAAGCCATTATATAAGGAGGGCGATGAAACAAAAATAAGTAACCACAAACTAGTTACATTTCTTAGTAGTCTATCACAAATTACTGAAAAATGTATTAAAAAAAAAGAGATAGGTAAGTTTCAGCAACATAATGTCTAAAAATTAATTTGGTTTTATAGAAAGTTTGGGTGCTCAAAATCCTATTTATGTATTAACAAAATAAATATATATAAATCATTAGATTCAAATATGAGAAATGTGTTGCTATATTTTCAGATTTAACTAAATTTGATAATATGTTTCCTAATACACTTTTCATCTAAACGCTTTCAACTTGTAAAAACTAGAAATATTTTAGTGTTGTACACATCATAAGGTTCAATAACGTTCTAGTTTATAGTCTATCTCATTCTTAATTTATATTAATAGCTTATACAATTTGTATATTGATAGATGAAAAATACTATCCGCAGGTGATACTATTTTATTTTTCAAATCATACTTAAGAAGGTATTTTCTGACAAGTGAGCATGGACCATACTGAGTAAATAAAAATTTGGATAACACTTTTAACCTTAAGTTACAAAACAAAATATATCTCATTCACATCTAACAAAATAAGTCAACCATCTGTTATAAGTATAAAAATTTCCTGAAAATATTTGCCAACAGATACTTTGAAATCAATGTAAATGTATTATTATAAATTAGATTGGATTAGTATATTACTTCGAAATTCTTATTGGTTGCAATGTAAAATGGTAACAAAATATCACATCATTATATAACTAATTAAGAAAGCTAATACATGTATTTGTTTTCTTAAGGAGTATCTTATCTTGAAATACTTTACAAATGGTATTTAGTCATTAGTTTAGTCTGTATTATAATATAAAAAGGAGATTGGTTTGGTTAGGTTAAAATTTTTGATTTCATAAAAAGAAATATTAAAGTCACGTGCTCAGAAACAATAAAAAACTAAACTGTTTCTTTATTTGAAGAATTCAAAGTACTAGGTATACGGTACTCACATGTATTAAAACAAACAATAGTATTTTTATTGAAGAACGAGACTTAAAATATCAAATAAATTATCCCTATCCAAATCAATTCAAACAAACAAAAATCATGCTTTATATGTAGCATCTAAGAATACTGTTACGTATCTGTTTGTTTGTTTGTTTCTGGTAGAAATTCTTTTCGAGGATCTTCAGTAATACAAGTCCTTTCTTGATTAAACCAGTTTATTTTTCCTCGATACAAACTTTTAGTGCACAGAAGTTCCACAATCAGTACGTTTCTCGCCACTTTAAACTTAACAACTTTTACAATACACGCTATAAATCACAGCGATTCACAATATCAATAACTTCGCTCTCGACGAGTGTAAAACACACACTTTACGGCTCACAAGCTCGAAACTAACAGAATCATAAATTACATGGAACTCAAAGTAACTACTGCTCTCTCTTATATACTAACGAAGAGGGCATCTCGATCACACTCGGCCTTCCATGATCATTCGAGAAATTCATCATGCATGCTACCGGCGTCACGTGACTTCCGCTGTCTTAACTCTGCCCCTTCCTTAGTATTGTTCGTCCCGAACAATAGCCACTTAAAAAAACCAATAGATAATTAACAATAACTTATTTAAATGAACAGAATTAACAAACAC
>NW_013666095.1:193107-193786 GCF_000517525.1 Limulus polyphemus
ATGCCAAACAAATTGCAGCATTCTTGGAACACAGCTGATTCAAAGAAATCACTAATAGTCGAAGCTACAGTTGATTTACCTGATTTAGTATTGCATATGCCTCAGGCCACTTGAGGAAATAATCCATCACCACACAAATGTACTTGTTTCCAGCACGAGTTTGGGGCAAAGGACCGGCGATGTCAACGGCTACTCTTTTCATTGGTGTGCTAACTTGATATAACTTCATTGGAGCACGTCCCTTATGCTCGGGTCCCCTTTTTAGCACAACATGTACTGCAGGTCATGCACCATTCTTCCACATCTTGCCTCATACCTATCCAGTAAAATATATGCCGTAGATGACTCAATATCTTCTTAACTCCAAGATGTCCTCCTGTTAAACTGTCATGGGATTGACGCAGCACAACTTCCCGTAACTTTCTCGGTATAACTGTTTGCCAGGTCATGACTTTCCCATCTGCAGTTTCCCATCTCCAGACAAGAATACCATCTTCAAGCTTCAACTGGTCCCATTGTGCCCAATAGTTCTTTGTCACAAGGCTTAGGCTTCTCCAAAGCAGGGCGCAAAGCACTTGCTTTTAGAAAATCAATTATTGGATTTAAATCATGGTCTTTCTCCTGTTCTGCTTTGATATCTATATTTGGTTCCACTTCATCATCATCAACTCTTTCAGTC
>NW_013666095.1:194234-197041 GCF_000517525.1 Limulus polyphemus
GCTATCCTCATTGTAGGCCTTCCAATACTCTTTTCCATCAGCCTCTCAAATGTTGCTGGAGCATTACTAAGCCCGAATGGCATCACTCGGTATTGTTAACTATGTTCAGTGTTTTAAGTACATCCTTGGGGATTATTATTAGCATGAAACAATGTTTTAATTTTGTTGTTGCTTCGTTGCCTTGTTGCATCGTCAGTATATCAAACATAAAAAAATCTGGTTTTAAAGGTGCTTCTGAAATGGCTTGAAATTCCAATTCATGCATTAAAAATTACAGCAAAAGTGAGTGCCGTACGGTTTCCCATAGGTACACTCTTGATTCCAGCTGATTTCCACCATAGTCAATTGTTTAATTTAATATATGAATTTAAATTATTTCATTGACTTTAAAAAAATAATTGTGTTACACTCTGGTTTCACTCAGAGTCAAAACTCTGAGCTACTTATACCGCCCACAGAGAAAAGTAATTGTTGAACATTTCGGTTATGCCAAGAGCTGTTCAGCAATAACATACTGTTACGTCTCCGTTCGTTAGTTAATTTTCCGTAAAAATGCTTTCCAAAGAAACTTTACCAATAGAAGTACTTTCTTAAACAAAACTGGTTTATTCTTTCTGAATACATCTTTGCGACACACTTAATTTCAACAGAAGCGCTATAACAAACGATATAATTCACAACGAACGTCTCACGTGCTCGACTCAACAATACTCAGTTCAATTACACATTCTTGCCGTCACTTTGTGACCGTCTTATATATACAAGACTACCGCATGTCTAGTAAACGCTAGACCATTCAGGAAGGGACAGGATATTTCTAGAAGTCAATGACGTATTACTAGCGTCAAGTGACTTCCGATGTCGTAACAATACAGTAAATATACATTTTTTATCCTTTAAGTTATGTCACATTTTGAAATGTGAATGATAGTATGATTAATTCCTAACAATTTAGTGTAGAATATCCTGCTTGCGAAATAAAATCTAGCATCAAAATTATTTATGCCTGTTCTCCTGTCATTTCAAAAGTGAATATTGGACTTTACCTGAGTGCGCAGCTTTTCAAATGAGAGACAGACGAACGTTCGAACAAACACCACGGTTCACAATATATATATGAAATATAGTTAAAACTCAGAGCTCTATCAGGGGAACAACCCACACCATCTACAGTTTCAAGTGAATTGGGTTATTGTTAAGCACAGTGCTACACAATGGGCTATTTGTGCTCTGCCCGCTTCAGGAATCGAAGCTCGATTTTTTACGTCTTATCCTGTTCACGTACTACTAAGCAACTGGGTGCTACAATTTCACCGTTCTACGTAGTGTTCCAGATTTAAAGTGACTAAGATTGGAAGATATTTTAGTAATTCACCTTTTGAAGTCTTCTCGGAATATCAACTAATAAACTAAACAATACGTCTAGAAAAAAGTTTTTTTTTAAAACCATAATTAGCCAACTAGAAATATAGAACAATGGCATTTATAAAATAAATTTATATACAAAAATTTAAAACAACTGTCGATAATTATTTGTGTTACAGAGCAAAACAATGTATATTTTGCTAAAGCATTGTAACAAGAAATTATGACACGTTTTCTTCATTCGACCTAATTCCATCAAGTTTTGGGGCTCTTGAGTATATTATTGTAACTTGGTATTAACACCAACCTGACGAGAAGTCGAACCCACAGCCATATGCTTACAAGTCGTGCACCCTACCTACTATACCATGCTAGTGAAGTGATATTGAGTAACAGTCTTGTTAGAAAACTTTTTAACTGTGTATTGAGTCCTTACAATCCCAGCATTACAAAATAATTTTTATTTCAAAATATACTATACAATGGAATGTATTTTATTTATTTTAATATTACAAACCAAACTTAAACAAAAACATTTTAACCAAAGGGGAGCTGGTAATTAGATAGTAAAAAGAAAACATAGAAAAATCTAAGTAAAAGTTAAGCATTATCACTTTATGAGGACTCGATAGATTTATATGAAGCCATATAGTTTTTTAGAATAATGAAATAAATTACAGATTACGTGAGGGGCATGACTTTAAGATGGTAAAGTAAAAACAAAATGAAAAAGGAATTTCTTATTCTTCGTTCTCTTACTTTTCCTGTTAAACTAAAGACATACTATTCTAATAATATCTATTCTTTTACCATTGTTTTATGTTACATTTGAATGTTTAAACGGGTTACTAAAAATTCACAATAGTAGAATCAATTATAAATAATAAAACAACTATTTTTTCACGTTTTTCCTTTATTGTAGTGACCTCTAGTGTAAGTAAAAGTTGTTTCTACATCCGGCTGAAATAAGATTCATGATGGACTGGCCAGGTGAAGAATGAGATGTATATGATGCACTCTTACTCTTAGAGTTAGAAAAATTATATTTCAGTTAGATTGAAGTATGTCGCGTTTGGCTGACTACTTTGTAATAGTTGGTTTCGATCACGATAAAGCACGTAAGTACAGAATTATATTTGAAATTAATAATAATTACTAAATCAGTAAATGATAGGTAGATCGAGGGCATATGTGAACATTTGAAGTTTGAGTTTGAACAGAACTGAATCATATTATTATGAAATATGAATCGTATGATTCATAGTAAATGTTCAAAATATCACGAAAAGCATTAATCAATTTGATGTTACTTTTTTGTTAGTGTTGGGTGTTGCCAAGCCAAACTAAGGAACTTTTCATTCTATGAAGTATTACTATTAGTATTATCGTTAATTGTAATAACATATTATTAATATTAATGTGGCTGTATTTCTTGAATTGAA